>NW_024055730.1:400916-700916 GCF_902713615.1 Scyliorhinus canicula
CACTTTCTCTCACACTTTCCCTATCTCATACTTTCCTTCACACTCTTTCCCTCTCTCACCTTCCCTCACACTTTTCCTGCTCTCACACTTTCTCTCTCACTCTTTCCTTCTCATCTTCTCTCACACTCATTTCCTCTCTCACACTTTCCCTCACACTTTCCTGCCCTCACACTTTCTCTCACACTCTTTCCCTCTCTCACACTTTCTCTCACACTTTCCCTATCTCATACTTTCCTTCACACTCTTTCCCTCTCTCACACTTTCTCTCACACTCTTTCCCTCTCTCACACTTTCTCTCACACTCTTTCCCTCTCTCACACCTTCCCATACTCTTTTCCGTTTCTCACACTTTCTCTAAAAAATTTTCACTCTCACATTTTCTCTTACACCCTTTCCCTCTCTCACTCTTTCTCTAACACACTTTAACTCTCGGACTTTCTCTCACTCTCTTTCGCTCTCTCACACCTTCCCTCACACGTTTCCTCCTCTCACACGTTCTCTCACACTATTTCCCTCTCTCACGAATTCTCTCACCATTTTTCCATCTCTCACACTTTCAGTCACACTTTCCCTCTCTCACACTTTCTGTCACATTCTCTGTCTCCCGCACTTTCTCTCACACTATCGCTCTCTCACTCTCTGCCCTCACACTACTTCCCTCGCGCAGACTTTCTCTCACAGTTTCCCTCTCTCACACTTTCTATCACTCTCTTTCCCTCTCACACACTTTCTCTCACACTCTGTCCCTCTCTCACTCATTCTTCCACACGTTGTCCCACTCTCACACATTCTCTCACACACTTTCCCTCTCTCACTCTTTCCCTCACACTCTTTCCCTCTCTCAGACATTCTGTCACACTCTTTCCCTTTCTCACACTTTCTCTCACACTCGTTTCCTCTCGCACACTTTCCC
The DNA here is from genome assembly GCF_902713615.1 of Scyliorhinus canicula. Taxonomy (NCBI): domain Eukaryota; kingdom Metazoa; phylum Chordata; class Chondrichthyes; order Carcharhiniformes; family Scyliorhinidae; genus Scyliorhinus; species Scyliorhinus canicula. The sequence continues at coordinate 401,830 of NW_024055730.1, forward strand.
TCACACTTTTCCTGCTCTCACACTTTCTCTCACACTCTTTCCCTCTCTCACTCTTTCCCTCACACCCTTTCCCTCTCTCACTCTTTTTCTAACACTCATCTCTCATGCTCTTCCCTCTGTCAGACTTTCTCTCACACTTTCCCTCTCTCACAATTTCTATTTCCACTCTTTCCCTCCAACACTCGTTATATCTCTCACTCTCTCACACTGTTTCCCTCTTTCACTCGTTGTCTCACACTCTTTATCTCTCTCACACATTCTATCACACTCTTTCCCTCTCACACACTTTCTCTAACACTCCTTCCCTCACTTACACTTTCCCTGACACTCTCTTCCATTCTCACACATTCTCTCATACTCTTTCCTATCTTATACTTTCACTCACACTCGTTCCCTCTCTCACTTTCTTTCACAGTCTTTCTCCTCTCTCAAACTTTCTCTCACAATCTTTCCATCTCTCACACTCGTTCCCTCTCTCACATTTTCTCTCACACGCTTTCCCTCTCTCACACCTTCTTTCACACTCTTCCGGCTCACACACTTTCTCTCACACACTTTGCCTCTCTCACACTCTTTCCTTCTCTCACGCTTTCTCTAACACTCTTTACGTCTCTAGCACTTTCTCTCATACTCTTTCCCGCTTTGACCCTTTCACACACTCTTTTTCTCTCTCAGACTTTCTCTCAGATTTTCCCTATCTCATACTTTCTATCACACTTTTTCCCTCTCTCTCACCTTCCCTCACACTGTATCTGCTCTCACGCTTTCTCTCACACTCTTTCCTTCTCTCACACTTTCTCTCGCCCTCTTTCCCTCTCTCACACTTTCGCTCATACTTTCCCTCTCTCACACAGTCTCTCGCACTCTTTTCCTCTCCCAACACTTTTTCTCACAATCTGTCCCACTTCCACCCCCTCTGTCACTCAGTCGCTCTCTCCTTTATTTATGTCTAAGATTATATTAGTATGTTATCCACCATCCTCTTCACGCGATCTGCCACCCTCATCCACTAACCCGCTCGTTCTCGACTCCCTGCTTCTCTTTCTCTCAGATAATCTACCTCTCATTTCATCCATTATTTCTCGCACCCTCTTTCTCTTCCATTCGACCTCTTCCCACCCTCTTTCACTCCCACCCTGCCTTCTATCTGCCCATCTCACAGACCGGTTCTCTCTTCCTCCACAACTCTGCCCGCCTCTCCCAGTTTAAGCGTGTGTATCATCTTGACGACTGGCATAACGTAGAGATGGGGATTAGTTTTCACAGCTGAATATGTTTTAATGCTGCTCTCTGAGGTGTGAGTTTGTCTCTGCTGCAGCTTCTGACTTTTCTGAGGTTCCAATGATTCTAAATATTTTCTTAGTTTGAGGGGCTGAATCTGATTTAGATATGGGACCACATACTTTGCGCTTTAAATCGTTACAGATTTTAGAGACATTGAAATTTGCTACTTATGCTCAAACAGAACCTACTGAAATCAAATAACGCAATGTCCACAGTTACAGACAGCTACACCCCAGAATGCAGTGGAACCACACAGAGAAACACAGTGACAATTGGAATTGAATCACTGAATGGTGACAGTTACAGAGGCAGCTACACCCCAGTGTGCAGTGGAAACAGTCGGAGAAACTCACTGACAATTGGAACTGAATCACTGAATGGTCACAGTTACAGAGGCAACTACATCCCAGAGTGCAATGGAAACAGCTGGAGAAATCACACTGACAATTGGAACTGAATCACTGAATGGTCACAGTGGAGTGAGGGATATTACTGAAACAATCTCAGATCTAGAGATGGGACTGAAGGTGTCTGACTGTACAGCATAATTTCTGTTGCTGTTAGTTGAACAATGTGATCAACACAGTCCATGTTTGGAAAGAGGCCGCTCTCTCGAAAATAAATGTTTTCTTTCACTGAACCCAATGTCGTAATCTGTTTGTTCATATCTTAGTTTAAAAATTGTTGAAAAATGTTGCAAAAGCAATTTCCATGGCTTGATTCCCCAACGTATAAATTAAAGACTTTGGGAATATATAACCTCAGAGTTGAAGACAGAGCGAATGTCAGTAGCTGGAAGGGAGACGTCACTTCACACTGAACATGCATCGTCCAATTGATATGGCTGAGAGAATATTCTATCCAATCCATGCTATTGGCGGTGTTCCTGGTAAGTGACTTGCCATTGAAGGTGTTTAAATATGTCTGTGAGTGGCTCTCTGATTTTACACTGTAACTGAAAATGTTTAATGCTGCCCTCGTGCTAAATGTTGTACAGACACCCGATCAACGATATAATTCACTAAAGTCAAATGTGTTTCTACATGTCTATGGTTTGAATCACTTTCATCAACTGACAATAAACGTCTGTTTGTAACTAATGGCCTCTATGATCAAATAAGTTATTACATTCAGTGTAATTTTGCATAATGTTAGACTGGATTTCAGTGAAAGTAATCTCTCTGATGGGAGGGAGAGTGTACGAATTATGATAAACTCAGTGTGGAGCATTAACCAGAGTGAATATCTGACAGCAGAGAACAAGCGTTACTGGAAGTATCTGTGAGTGTATAATTGTACTGAGTGAGGATGTTTCACCAGAGTGGAATATCTGACAGCGATGAACAAGTATTACTGGAAGTATCTGTCAGTGTAGAATTGTACTGAATGTGGGTCACTAAGCAGAGAGCAATATCTGACAGCAGTGAACAAGGATTACTGGAAGTATCTGTCAGTGTAGAATTGTACTGTGGGTCACTAAAAAGAGTGGAATATCTGATCCAATTATCTATCTATTACTGGGACTATCTGTCCGTGTGGAATTGTATTGGGTGTGGGTCAGTAACTGGACTGAAATTCGTTGGTTCTATTTTGAAGTCATGTACTTTATTGGTGAGTTGTCGCTCCATTCTGTGGAGCTCTCTCTCTGTGTTTTAACATTGGAATAGGTTCAAAACAGGGAGTTTGGCTGGGTTTTGAAGATGTATGATATTTTTAGTATGAAGTAAAATGTCTTTATCTCTGTTTTCTATTGACCTACTCCAACAGGAACAGATATTACCCACATTCTAATATTTAATAAAATCCACAGCAGTGCAATATTCCAATAGGTATTGTGATATTTTCTCATTTCTATTCATCCTGAAATGAACTCACATGTTTGATCACTTTTAATGGGTGTTTTTAAATTGTGTTTCTTCTTCACGCAATTTGTGAATCATAGAACATAGAACATTACAGCGCAGTACAGGCCCTTCGGCCCTCGATGTTGCGCCGACCTGTGAAACCATTCGAAAGACCATCTACACTATTCCCTTATCATCCATATGTTTATCCAATTGCCATTTAAATATCCTCAAATGATGGCGAGTCCACTCCTGTTGCAGGCAGGTCATTCCACGCCCTTACTACTCTCTGAGTAAACCCTCCACTGACATATATCCTATATCTACCTCCCCTCAATTTAAATCTATGTCCCCTCGTGCGAGCCATCACCTATTCACCTGAACCCAGAAATCCCTCCAGTCCATTCACCCACTTGTTTTCCAAGGAGTGATTGGGGGGCTTATTGTTCTGATCAAAATGCTTCAGCGGACACTGAGCATTCGGGAAATTAATTTCCCATTGAAATACCCACTTTGCAAATTCATAATTAATGATGGATGTGTGCCTGTAATTAGTTGTATTCTTCCTCTGTATTCACCACCACTCTCAATTTGTTTTGGTCTGTAACTTATGTAATCATCATTCTGCTTCCCGATTCCATACTGTTGATGGGAATGGTGAAGGAGAGTGATCCTAGTGCTGATCCTTGTGGTACACCACTTCCGATCTTCCACCAATCAGCCTAAACCCTTTATCTCCTCTCCCTGTTTTCTGTGTGTCGCCAACATGTGTCCATTCTGCTACTGTGTCACCTAACTTCACTGACTCTGACATTACACATCAGTCTGTTTTGTCGGATCTTACTGACGGCCTTTAGAAAATCAAATTGTTTAATATCTATCATACTACTCAGATATATTATTTCTGATTGTTATTGAATTAATTGGATGAAATGTGTCAGGAATAATGTTGACTTTGGAATATGTGCGACTATTTAGCATTCTCTTAGTTACTGGATTTCTTTTAACTGAGACATCTAATTCCATTTTTTCCAACTGTTGACATTGTGACTGGAAGATTTTATTATATTCTGTTCTAAATTCAAGAATAACAGAGACCGAATTCTGCTTTTCAATTCTTTGATAATTATTATGTTGATGATCAGTGAATAGATAATATTGTTTCTGCTGTTTCTCACTGTCAATTTTATGAAAATGTGTTGTTGAAATCAATCCGCCTCCAGTAAGCCTGTACCCCAACTTCTGTCCTCCTGTCAGCTCTTGATATTTTCATTGAGATCTGTCAGTGCGACATTGACTGTCTTAATTTCTCTGTGCCTCTCACGAACTCTATCCTGGCTCACTCTAAACTTCCTCCAATCCTGCATCTAATATCCAACCCTGACCTGGTGATCTAAGCTGCTCACAAGGGTGGCGCTATTATTGTCTGGTGTACTGACTTCGTCCTCACAGAGGCTGACCGTCAACACTCAGGCTCATCCAACAAACTATCCCTGGACCAACAGCACACCACCAAACACCATGATATTGTTTCCAGGACTTTCACAGATCACATTGACTCTGGGTATCTTCTGTCTACATCCTCGGCCATCATAGTCTCACACCCCACACACCCTGCCTCAACCGACCGCTTCTCCCTCCTTCCCAAATCCACAAACAGGAAAATCCCAGTACACCAATTATTTCGGCCTACTCCAGCCCCACCAAGATCATTTCTTCCTATCTTGACTCCATCCGGTTTACCCTGTCCTGCCTCTTCCCAAAGACGTTGGTGGCACAGTGACAAAGTGGTTTGCACTGTTGCCTCACAGCACCAGGGTCCCCGGATCAATTCCCACTTTGGTGACTGTCTGTGTGGAGACTGCACCTTTTCTCTGTGTTTGCGTGGGTTTCCTCCGGGTGCTCCGGTTACTTCCCACAGTCCAAAGATGTGCAGGTTATGTGGATTGGCTAATTTTAAATTACAGTGTAGTGTCCAAAAAGATGTGTAGGTTAGATTAAGGTGTTAATGAGATAGGCTGGGTAGAGAACTTGGTTGAGGTACTCTTACAGAGGTTTGGTATAAACTCATGCGCCGAATGACCTCCTTTGCACTGTGGGTATTCTATGGTTCCTGATTCCTCTGGATGTCCATTTTATTGGTCCTAGCCGCCTAATCTTCACAGTTCCCCAACACGAGGGTTGTGTACAGATCCTCACACCCTGGTTCCTGTAAAGACTGCACCTCATTCTCCCACCTTCTCCGCCTCCATCGCCTCTGTTCTGATGATGACGTGTTTGAAAATAGCCCGTCTGGCACGTCTGTCTTAACCGGAGCTGTCCCCACCACTTCCCTTTGTTAACAAGGCTCTCGTTCGTGTTGAATTCATTTCTCACACCTCTGTCCTCACACATACCTTCCCTCCCGGAAACATGATAGGGTACCGGTCCGCACTTTCCACACCATCAGCCTCCACATTGAAAGGAAAATCCTCCACCATTTCTGCAAAATCCAACATGATGTCACCACCAAACACATCTTCACCTCTCTTCAACCACTCCCATCAATTTCTGCATTCCTCAGGTACCGCCCCCTCCTCGACACCCAATCACACCCTACACCCCTTTCTCTGCCCCCGGCACCTTCCCCTGCAATCAAAGGCGTTGCAAGAACTGTCCCCTTACCGCCTCCCGTCTCATGGTTCTCAGCAGCAAACTCTCCATTCTGGAGAAGCAGCGTTTCACTTCTGTTCCTTCAATTTGTTGTGCGGTATTTGCTGCTGCCAATACCGTCTGTTCTACATTGGGGAGATTAAACAAAGACGGGCAGACTGCTTTGTGGAGCACCATCACACAGCCCACAGCATGACCCCAGCCTTCCTGTTGCGGCCATTGTAACTGAGCACCTTGCTCTCACACCCACATGTCTGTCCTTGGCCTGCTGCAAGAATGCAGTCAAGCCTAACGCAAGCTGGAGGAGCAAGATCTCATCGTCCAATGAGAATGTTACATCCCGCAGGCTGTAACTTTAATTTCAATATTTTTAGACTGGGAACTTTCTCTTCCATCTTAACGTCCTTGTTTTGGAACATCCCTACTTGTTTGTCGAATGCAATGAGTCAGAATCTGGAGAGAGTCTATTCCGGCCATGTGTACCCTGGTGCATGTCAAATGCCGGAGCCGGAACATTCCTGAGAAAAGCTTGGCAGGGATTATTTCCAATCAGGGAGGGGATGGACTCCTGGGTACAGTGATGTTGGGATGTTCCAGAATTGGCACTGGGGGATTCCAGGGAGCGGGTGCATTACGAGTAAATAAACCTGGTAGGAGTGTGCCCTCGGAATGTTCTGCAGACTGGACAGACTCTGTTCTGGACAGGTTGGGCTGCACGGTAGCACAGTGGTTGGCACAGTTGATCACAGCTCCAGGGTACCAGGTACGATTCCCGGCTCGGGTCACTGTCTGTGTGGAGTCTGCACTTTCTCCCCGTGTCTGCGTGGGTTTCCTCCGGGTGCTCCGGTTTCCTCCCACAGTCCACAGATGAGCAGGTTAGGTGGATCGGCCAAGATAAATTCTGGTTAGTTTCCAAACAATTTAGATGGGGTCACTGCGTTATGGTTAAGGGGTGGGCTTAACTGGTGTTTACTTTCCAAGGGCCGGTGCAGACTCGATGGGTCGAATGACCTCCTTTTGCACTGTACACTCTATATTTTTATTCCTCCTATGATTATGACGCGGGAAGGTCCTGCGTTTGTTTTATTTTTCCATTGATCGTTCAGTGTTCAAATAAACCAGGAGTGGTGTCCAACTCCATCTTAAATCCAGTCCTGGGAACGGTCCATCCAGGGTGTGGTCCAATAATTGAGCAGGGATGACAATCTCTTGTATGTTTTGATCCGGTTTGGGAAACGTGGCCGGCCGGAGTGAATCATGTAAATCAGACTAAATGAGAAATGTAACCTCTCCCAAAGATATCTGAATTATAAACATTTTCACACCACTGCCATCAAAATGACAGGGCTGCAATTCACACATTTCCCCGCATTCCCCATCTTTAACACTGGAGTTTATTTTTCTACTTCCCTCTCTGCAATGTCAATCTGTGCCCACTCCTCTCCCAACGCCGCCACCCACCCACTGTCCATTATATTGATGCGGAAGTTATTTCCTGGTTCAGACAGGGAGTTTCATTATCCAATAATTTTCCGGTTCACTCCCTTTTCTCTCTGACAGTTAATTTACTGGCAATTGTGATACTGTGTCGGGGGAAGTGTGGTCTCTCTACTTGCACCACTCTCTACCTGGTGGCCATGGCAACGGCGGATCTGCTGTATATTATCAGTCAGCCCATACTGAACAGGATCAATTATTATTATTTTCCCTGGAGTTTCCTGTCCCTCACCGCTGGGTGTCGTGTTTTAAATGCCCTGATGGCTGCAGCCAGGAACTGTTCTGTCTGGTTCACCCTCACTTTCTCCTTTGATCGATTTGTAGCCATTTGCTGCCAGAAACTGAAAACTAAATATTGCACCGGGAAAACTGCGGCTGTGGTTCTGTCAACAAGCGGCCTCCTACTCTGTGTGAAAAACATCCCCGTGTTCTTTATATATGTACCTCTACGGTTAATCGACAATGTCCAGTGGGGCTGCAGGACAAAGCGGACATTTTGGACTGACGCGGGATGGGTTGGATTTAACTGGTTTAGTAAGATTTTAAGTCCATTGATGCCGTTCTTCTCAATCCTGTTGATCAACGCTCTGACAGTCAGACACATTTTACTCAGCAGTCGGGTCCGGAAGACACTGAGGGCTCAGAGTCAGGGAGAAAATCGCACAGACCCAGAGATGGAGAGCAGAAGGAAGTCAATTATTTTACTCTTCACCATCTCCGGAGCTTTCATTCTCCTCTGGACCGTGTACGTTATTAAATTTTTCTACTTGGATTTGACAGATTTTCACCTCACCCGTCTTCAATATAATTTGCAAATGATAGGATTTATGCTGCGGGATTTAAATTGCTGCACAAACACATTTATTTACGTGTTGACCCAGTCCAGGTTCAGGGCGCAGATGAAGTTCGCTGTGAAATATCCGGTTACATCAATTATTACATTAATGAGTAAATAAAACAGAATGACAGCCTCTCAAACAATCAACAGCTCCAGCCGCTATCTGAAAGTCTCCCAGCCAATCTGCAGCTCCAGCATCTCACTTACAGCCTCTCAGCCAATCAGCAGATCAAGCCTCTGACTCACAGCATCTCAGCAAATCAGCAGCTCCAGCCGCCGACTGACAGCCTCTCAACCAATCAGGAGATCCAGCAGCTGACTGGCAGCTTCTTAGCCAATCAGCAGTGGATGGTGAGTTGAGCACTGACAGTGCTGGCTGTGGGGGGAGCACTGGCAGTGCTGGCTGTGTGTGTGGGGGGGGGAGCACTGGCAGAGCTGGCTGTGGGGGGGAGTCCAGGCTGCGGGGATCACTGGCAGTGCTGGCTGTGGTGGGGAGTCCAGGCTGCGGGGATCACTGGCAGAGTTGGCTGTGGGGGATAGTAAGGCAGTGCTGGTTGTGGGGGAACACTACCAGTGTTGGCTGTGGTGTGAAGCACTGGCAGGGCTGACTGTGTGTTTGGGAAGCACGCAGTGCTGGCAGTGGCGGGAGCACTGACAGTGCTGGCTATGGGGGGGGTGGAGGAAGCACTGGCAGTGCTGGCTGTGGGAGGGTGGGAGAGCACTGGCAGCTTAGGCTGTGGGAGGGTGGAGGAGCACTGGCAGTGCTGTCTGTGGGGGTGGGGTGGGGTAGCATTGGAAGTGCTCGCTGTGTGGTGAGCAGCGGCAGGGTGGGCTGTCGGATGGGAGCACTGGTAGTGCTGTCTGCGGGGGAGAACTGGCAGTGCTGGTTGTGAGTGGAGCACTGGCAGTGCAGGCTGTGGGGGAGCACTGGCAGTGCAAACTGTGGGGGGGGGGGACCACAGGGAGTGCTGGCTGTGGGGGGATCACTGGCAGCGATGACTGTGTGGGATGGGAAGGGAAGCGCTGGCAGTGCTGGCTGTAGGAGGAACACTGGTAGTGCTGGTTGTGAGGGGGTGAGCACTGGAAGGTCTGGCTTTTCGGGTTGGGAGAGCACTGACAGTGTTGGCTGTGGAAGTGGGGTTGGGGAGTACTGGCAGTGTTGGCTGTAGGGGAAGCACTGAATATGTTGGTTGTGGGCGGGATTGTGTAGCACCAGCAGTGCTGGCGGTGTGTGGAGCACTGGCAGGGCTGGATGCGAGGAGCATTGGCAGTGCTCGCTGTGGGGGATCACAGGCAGTGCTGACTGTGGGGCGCACAGGCAGTGCTGCCTGTGGGGAGGAGCACTGGCACTGCTGGCTGTTGATGGTGAGCACTGGAATGTCTGGCTGTTCGTGTTTGGGGAGCACTTGCAGTGCTGGCTGTGGAAGTGGTGTTGGGGTGCACTGGCAGTTCCCGAAGTGGGGGTTGGGGGAGAACTGACAGTGCTGGTTGTGGAGGTGGGGTAGGGGAGCAGTGGCAGTTCTGGCAGTGGCTGTGAGAGCACTGGCAATGCTGGCTGTGGGGTACTGTGAGGAGCACTGGCAGAGCTAGCTGTGGGGAGGAATGGCAGTGATGGCTGTTGGGTGAGCATTCAGAGTTGGCTGTGGGGGGGAGCACTGGCAAGTCTGTTTGTAAGGGGGAGCACTGGCAGTGCTGGCTGTGGGAGAGCACTGGCAGTGCTGGCTGGCGGGGCGGCTCTGGCAGTAGTGGCGGGGGAGGAGTACCGGCAGTTCTGGTTGTGGGCGGGAGCACTGGCAGTGCTGGCTGTGGAAGGGAGGAGGAGCAATGGCAGTTTTGGCTGTGGGGGTGGGGTGGGGAGCACTAACAGCGCTGGCTGTGGGAGAGCACTGGCAGTTTCGGCTGTGGCTGGGAGGAGGAGCACTGACAGTTTTGGCTGTGGGGGTGGGGTGGGATGAGCACTGGCAGTGCTGGCTGTAGGAGAGCACTGGCAGTTTTGGCTGTGGAAGGGAGGAGGAGCAGTGGCAGTGCTGGCTGTGTGGGTGGGGTGGGGGAGCACTGGCAGTGCTGGCTGTGGGAGAGCACTGGCAGTTTTGTCTGTGGAAGGGAGGAGGAGCAATGGCAGTGCTGGCTGTGGGGGTGGGGTGGGGGAGCACTGGCAGCGCTGGCTGTTGGGTGATCGCTCGCCGGGCGGACTGTGGTAGGGGAACACTGGCAGCGCTGGCTGTGGGGTTGGGGGAGTACTGGCAGTGTTGTCTGGGGGGTGGGGGCACTGTAATAAATTGGCCCTGCTGATTGTGGATTTTGTTTTAAGAGATTTCCAGAGAGAGACATAGAGACGCAGAGACCGAGAGAGATGGAGAACCCCCCCCCCCCCCTCGAACCTCCCCCCCCCCTCCCCCGCGCATCCACTGAAACCGACGGAGGGCGAAAATAAAGTGGGGGTGGGTAAGGGGGAAACAAGGAGAAGGCGGATCACACCCCAGATCGGCCAGGAAGGGCATCAGGAGGGTCTGGGGGGGGGGGGGGGAGCGAGGGGAAGGGTTAGGGAACGTGTCTGGGATGTGAGCTGGGGGCGGGGGTGGGGGGGGGCAGACACGCTGAACTAGACGCAACAGTTTGTAACTAAAGAAATGTAAGAGAAAGCCTGTCCAATGTCTGATAAATGTAAACAAACCGCAATGCACAGAATGGAGAAAATGGAAATAAAAATATTTTTTTCAACAAATTTAGAGTGCCTAGTTCATTTTTTCCAATTAAGGAGCAATTTAGTGTGGCCAATCCGCCTGCCCTGCACATATTTCAACTGTGAGGGGGGTGGGGGAACCACGCAAACACGGGGAGAATGTGCAAACTCCACACAGACAGTGACCCAGAGCCGGGATCGAACAGTGATTAGCACTGCTGCCTCACAGCTACCGGGTCCCGGGTTCCATTCCCGCTGGGTCATTGTCTGTTTGGAGTCTGCACATTCTCCCCGTGTCTGCGTGGGTTTCCTCCGGGCGTTCCGGTTTCCTGACACAGTCCTAAATGGTGCAGGTTAGTTGGGTTGGCCAAGATAAATCAAAATTGCGCACAGTATCTAAAGATGTTCAGGTTATGTGGGTGAGAGCGACAGGGTAAAGGAATGGGCTGAGGTATGGCACTCCCTTCAGGGTTTACACTGTCTCTATCATTGTTGTTTACACCGACAATGCTGCTAATGTGTCAGCACTTTGGCAAACTTTCTGTCTCATTATCTCCAATCAATACTGAATAAAGTCAAACTGAGACACAACTGAACAAACAAACACACACACACGCACACACAGACACACACAGAAACACAGACACACAGGCAGATACACACAGACACGCACATAGACGCACACACACAAACACACAGACATCAACACAGATACGCACAGACACACAGAAAGAAACACACACAGTTGTGACCAAATGCCATTTATTGGAGTTGTTATCGAGTCCCAAAGCCGTGGAATTAAATGTCTGTGTCAGTGTGAATGTGATATTGACTGAGAAACAGAAAGCAGAGAGAAGCGGTGAATGATAGTTATTCAGACAGGAGGGGGAGTAGACATTGATGTTCACTCGGGGTCCACATTAGGACAATTGCTCTTCAACATACTATTCACTGCAATAGGCTTCAATGGAAAGAATTTCAACATTGACAAATGACAGACCCACAACAATGAAACAGTGATCAGGATGGCAGCAATCCTCAGCAGGATCTTCCCAGATCTGTGAAAGAGAGAGTCCCGCTGACAGCAAATTTTAATCATTATCGCGTGGATGATGCATCAGGGAGGAAGACTGAGGACAGGAAATATAAACTAAACCGGGGCGGTTTTCAAAAGTGTACAGAAAGGAAGCGGGTACATGTACATACTTTGCACTGGAAGGGCATGTTGGTCAGATTGGAAAAAAACCTCAGGAGATATTAAACTTTATCAATAGAGGCGGAGACTCCTAAAAGAAGGATGTTAGGATCATAGAGTCATCGAGGTCCAGAGCACAGAAAGACCATTCGGCCAACCTCGACAACGCAGGACAAAAACAACCACCTGAGTATTTGAATCCCACTTTCTAATACTTTGCCAATAGCCTATAGAGTTATAACTAGATTTATAGATAGGACCATAGCTGAGGAATTACTTCTTGCTCTGCCGCTAAAAATACAAAAGGATGTGAGGATCTTGGATAGAAAACAGGATAGTTAATGGAATGGTGCCAGGGATGAAGGAGCTCAGTTCAATGGTGGGATTAGTGAACTGGAATTGTAATCTGTAGATCAGTTTAAGGTAAATCCAACTTCACAGCGGACTCCAAATTAGGAAGTAGTTTGGTGAGAGTGAACAGAAAGGGTTCCCCTTTAACCAGCACCAGTAACAACATGTACAATAATTCATCAACGACGGCGTGAGCACATTGATAGGACATTTAATATAGAGTTAGAATTTGGAATACACTGTCTGTAGACACGATGGGAGCAGATTCAACAGTAAGTTTCACAATGGAACTGGATAAATACTGACAGGGGATTGTTATAATCTGGGATAAACTGTCTGAAGACAATTTCGGAGCAATTTCAACAGTATGTTGCACGATGGAACTGGATAAATAGTCACAGGGGGGGTGTTATTATCTGGAATACACTGTCTCTTTTTTTTCTTTTTTTAAAAATTTAGATTACCCAATTAATTTTTCCAATTAAGGGGCGATTTAACATGGCCAATCCACCTACTCTGCACATTTTTGGGTTGTGGGGGCGAAACCCACGCAGACATGGGGAGAATGTGCAAACTCCACACGGACAGTGACCCAGAGCCCTGATCGGTTGTGCTAACCACTAGGCCACCGTGCTGCCCTTGGAATACACTGTCCAAAGACACGTTGGGAGCAGTTTCAATAGTAAATTTCACAATCGAACTGGATTATCAACATACCGGTCTACAAACCGAAGCTGAACAGAATGTTCAGCAGCAGCACACCCCTCACTGATGAGCTCAATGCATCCTTTGTTCGGCTCGTGCAGTATACCATCAAAGCGCTGTTGACTGTCCCAGCAGCCCCGGACACACCAAACAGAACGTCACACCTTCCTAAATCAGAGCGGCATTCTTAGACGTAATCCCCCGGAAGTCGAAGGGACCGGACGGGGTCTCTGGTCGTACACTCAGATCCTGTGCGGATCAGCTGGCTGATTTGTTCACGGACATCTTCAACCGCTGCATACTCTGCTGCGAGATCCTCACCTGCTTCAAGAAGACCACCACCATACCGGTGCCAAAGTGAAGCCAGACAACGTGCCTCAAGGATAACTGTCCACTAGCCCTGACATCGAACATAATGACGCGCTTTGAGAGGTTAGCCATGAGACACATGAACTCCATACTCCCAAAATGCCGTGTTCCACTGCAATTCCCCCATCACCGCAGCCCGTCCACAGCAGACGCCAATGCCATGGCCCCACACCCAGCCCTGGAGCATCTTGACAACAGGGACACCTACATCAGACTCCTCCTCATTGACTACAACTCCCCATCCTATCTGGCTGCATCACAGCCTGGTATGACAACTGCTAAGCCCAAGACCGCAAAAAACTTTGCTTCGTCGTGAACATAGCCCAGTCCATCACACGAACCCACCTCCAACCCATTGACTTTATCTACACCTCCCGCTGCCTGGGGGAAGTGGGCAGCATAATGAAAGACCCCTCCCACCCGGCGTACTCACTCTTCCAAATTCTTCGATTGGGATGGAGAAGCAAACGTCTGAGAACATGCACTAACAGACTCCAAAACAGCTTCTTCCAGCTGTTACCAGATTCCTCAACGACTATCTATGGACTGATGGGCTTATAGACTGATCTGATCTCTTCAGACATCATCGCTGCTGAGTAGTACTACACTCTGCATGTTTCAGCCGGTGCCTGTGTCTATGTATTTACATTGTGTACCTTGTGTTTTCCCTATAATGTATTTTCTTTTCATGCGATGTGGGAACTCAGGGACATGTCCAATGTCCCTAGCTCTTTCACGTGCAAGAAGTGTGTTCCGTTGCAGCTCCTGCTAGACCACAGGACGGCTCTGGAGCTGCGGATGGGCTCACTTTGGAGCATCCGCGTTGCTCATGAGGTCGTGGATAGCACGTTTAGCGAGTTGGTCACACCGCAGGTGAAAGTTACTGAGGGAGATAGAAAATGGGTGACAAAAAGACAGAACAAGAGTAGAAATGCAGCGCAGGTGTCTCCTGCGGTCATCTCCCTGCAAAACAGATACTGTTGAGGGAGATGGCTCAACAGCGGAAGGCAGCAGCAGCAAGGTTGATGGCACCATGGCTGGCTCTGCTGCGCAGCAGGGCAGGAAGAAAAATGTCAGGGCTATAGTGATACGGGACTCGATCGTAAGGCGAATAGACAGGCGGTTCTGTGGTCGCAATCAAGACTCCAGGATGCTATGTTGCCTCCCTGGTGCAAGGGTCAAGGATGTCACGGAGCGGCTGCTGGACATTCTGGGTAGGGGGTGAGAGTGAACAGCCAGCTGTCGTGGTGCACATTGGCGCCAACGACATAGGTAAAAAACTGGATGAGGTCCAACAAACTGAATTCAGGGAGTTCGGAGCTAAACCTAAATGTAGGACCTCAAAAGTAGTAATCTCAGGATTGCTACCAGTGCAACGAGCTAGTCAGAATAGGAATGTCAGGGTAGATAGGATAAATTCGGGGCACGAGAAATGGTGCAAGAGGGAGGGATTCAAATTCCTGGGGCATTGGGACCGGTTCTGGTTTAGGTGAGACCAGTACAAACTGGAAGGTCTGCATCTGGGCAGGGCTGGAACCGATGTCCCGGGGGGTATTTACTAAAGCTGTTGTGGATGTTTTAAACTAATGTGGCAGGGGGGTGGGAACCGATGCAGGAAGTTCGAAGCTAGTACAACAGGGACAGAAGCAAAAGGAAGTAAGGGGGAAAGTGCAAGGCAGAGAAGACAGTCAAAAATCAAAAAGGGCGACAGTACAATGTACAGTAACTGAGGGGAGCTCAGTGAATAGGCCCAGTAATACTGAAAGGAATAAAAACGGAGATGTTAAGATTCAAAACAGAGGTAAAAAAACAACATTAGTGTACTTTACCTGAATTTTTGTAGTATTCGGAATAAAGTAAATGAGTTGATGGCGCAAATCATCGTAAATGACTATGATTTAGTGGACATTACTGAAACATGGTTAAAGAATGGCCACGACTTGGAATTAAATATCCAAGGGTATCAAACTATTCGGAAGGACAGAGTGGATGGTAAGGGAGGTGGTGTAGCTCTGTTATTTAAGGATGACATCCGGGCAATAGTAAGGGATGACATTGGTGCTATGGAGGATAAGAGGATAAGATTGAATCAATTTCAGTGGAAATCAGGAATAATAAAGCGAAAAAGTCACCAATAGGTGTAGTCTATCGGCCACCAAATAGTAACGTTATGGTGAGGCAGGCAATAAACAAATAAATAACTGATGCATGTAGATGATAAAAGCAGTTATCATGGGGGATTTTAAACTACACATCGATTGGTTTAACCAGGTCGGTCAAGGCATAGTTTCCTGGAACAGTATGTAATGGAACTTACGAGGGAACAAACGGTCCCAGATCTTGTCCTGTGTAATGAGACAGGATTGGTTCATGATCTCATAGTTAGGGATCCTCTCGGAAGGAGCGATCACAATATGGTGGAATGTAAAATACAGATGGAGGGTGAGAAAGTAAAATCAAATACTAGGGTTTTCTGTTTAAACAAAGGAAATTACAATGGGATGAGAGAAGAACTAGGTAAGTTAGACTGGGAGCAAAGACTTTATGGTGGAACAGTTGAGGAACAGTGGGCAGCACTGTAGCATGGTGGTTAGCATAAATGCTTCACAGCTCCAGGGTCCCAGGTTCGATTCCCGGCTGGGTCACTGTCTGTGCGGAGTCTGCACGTCCTCCCCGTGTGTGCGTGGGTTTCCTCCGGGTGCTCCGGTTTCCTCCCACAGTCCAAAGATGTGCGGGTTAGGTGGATTGGCCATGCTAAATTGCCCGTAGTGTCCTATAAGGGGGGGGGGGGGTTGTTGGGTTACGGGTATAGGGTGGATACGTGGGTTTGAGTAGGGTGATCATTGCTCGGCACAACATCGAGGGCCGAAGGGCCTGCTCTGTGCTGTACTGTTCTATGTTCTATGTTCTAACTTTACAAGCGATTTTTCACAGTGCTCAGCAATGGTTTCTACCAACAAAAAGGAAGGACGGTAGAAAGAGGGAAAATCGACTGTGGATATAGAACATAGAACATAGAACACTACAGCGCAGTACGGGCCCTTCGGCCCTCGATGTTGCGCCGACCTGTGAAACCATCTGAAGCCTATCTGACCTACACTATTCCATATTCATCCATATGTCTATCCAGTGACCACTTAAATACCCTTAAAGTTGGCGAGTCTACTACTATTGCAGGCAGGGCGTTCCACACCCCTACTACTCTCTGAGTAAAGAAACTGCCTCTGACATCCGTCCTATATCTCTCACCCCTCAATTTAAACTATGTCCCCTTGTGTTGGTCATCACCATCCGAGGAAAAAGACTCTCACTGTCCACCCTATCTAACCCTCTGACTATCTTATATGTCTCTATTAAGTCACCTCTCAGCCTTCTCCTCTCTAACGAAAACAACCTCAATTCCCTGAGCCTTTCCTCGTAAGACCTTCCCTCCATACCAGGCAACATCCTAGTAAATCTCCTCTGAACCCTTTCCAAAGCTTCCACATCCTTCCTATAATGTGGTGACCAGAACTGCACGCAGTACTCCAGGTGTGGCCGCACCAGAGTTATGTACAGCTGCAGCATGACCTTGTGGTTCCGAAACTCAATCCCCCTGCTTATAAAGGCTAGCACACCATATGCCTTCTTAACAGCCCTATTAACCTGGGTGGCAACTTTCAGGGATTTATGTACCTGGATGCCGAGATCTCTCTGTTCATCTACACTACCAAGAATCTTGCCATTAGCCCAGTACTCTGCATTCCTGTTACTCCTTCCAAAGTGAACCACCTCACACTTTTCCGCATTAAACTCCATCTGCCACCTCTCAGCCCAGCTCTGCAGCTTATCTATGTCCCTCTGTATCCTATAACATCCTTCAGCACTATCCACAACTCCACCGACCTTCGTGTCATCTGCAAATTTACTAACCCATCCTTCTACACCCTCTTCCAGGTCATTTATAAAAATGACAAACAGCAGTGGCCCCAAAACAGATCCTTGCGGTACACCACTAGTAACTGAACTCCAGGATGAACATTTGCCATCAACCACCACCCTCTGTCTTCTTTCAGCTAGCCAATTACTGATCCAAACCGCTAAATCACCTTCAATTCCATACTTCCTTATTTTCTGCAATAGCCTACCGTGGGGAACCTTATCAAACGCCTTACTAAAATCCATATACACCACATCAACAGCTTTACCCTGATCCACCTGTTTGGTCACCTTCTCAAAAAACTCAATAAGGTTTGTGAGACATGACCTACCCCTCACAAAACCGTGTTGAGTATCGCTAATCAACTTGTTCTTTTCAAGATGATTATAAACCCTATCTCTTATAACCTTTTCCAACATTTTACCCACAACCGAAATAAGGCTCACAGGTCTATAATTACCAGGGTTGTCTCTACTCCCCTTCTTGAACAAGGGGACAACATTTGCTATCCTCCAGTCTTCCGGCACTATTCCTGTCGACAAAGACGACATAAAGATCAAGGACAAAGGCTCAGCAATCTCCTCCCTGGCTTCCCAGAGAATCCTAGGATAAATCCCATCTGGCCCAGGGGACTTATCTATTTTGACATTTTCTAAAATTGCTAACACCTCCTCCTTTTGAACCTCAATTCCATCTAGCCTGGTCGACTGAACCTGAGTGTTCTCCTCGACAACATTGTCTTTCTCCAGTGTAAACACTGACGAAAAATATCCATTTAATGCTTCCCCTATCTCCTCTGATTCCACACACAACTTTCCACTACTATCCTTGATTGGCCCTAATCTTACTCGAGTCATTCTTTTGTTCCTGATATACCTATAGAAAGCCTTAGGGTTTTCCTTGATCCTATCCGCCAACGACTTTTCGTGTCCTCTCCTCGCTCTTCTTAACTCTCCCTTTAGGTCCTTCCTGGCTAACTTGTAACTCTCAAGTGCCCAAACTGAGCCTTCATGTCTCATCCTAACATAAGCCTTCTTCTTCCTCTTGACAAGTGCTTCAACTTCCTTAGTAAACCACGGCTCCCTTGCTCGACAACTTCCTCCCTGCCTGACTGGTATATACTTATCAAGGACACGCAGTAGCTGTTCCTTGAAAAAGCTCCACATTTCGATTGTACCCATCCCCTGCAGTTTCCTTCCCCATCCTATACCTCCTAAATCTTGCCGAATAGCATCATAATCGCCTTTCCCCCAGCTATAATTCTTGCCTTGCGGTATATACCTATCCCTGCCCATTGCTAAAGTAAACATAACCGAGTTGTGATCACTATCACCAAAGTGCTCACCTACATCTAAATCTAACACCTGGCCGGGTTCATTACCCAGTACCAAATCCAATGTGGCCTCGCCCCTTGTTGGCCTGTCTACATACTGTGTCAGAAAACCCTCCTGCACACACTGCACAAAAACTGACCCATCTATAGTACTCGAACTATAGTATTTCCAGTCAATATTTGGAAAGTTAAAGTCCCCCATAACAACTACCCTGTTACTCTCGCTCCTGTCAAGAATCATCTTTGCAATCCTTTCCTCTACATCTCTGGGACTATTCGGAGGTCTATAGACAACTCCCAACAGGGTGACCTCTCCTCTACTGTTCCTAACCTCGGCCCATACTGCCTCAGTAGACGAGTCCTCAAGCGTCCTTTCTACCGCCATAATACTTTCCTTGATTAACAATGCCACCCCCCCCCCCCCCTCTTTTACCATCTTCTCTGTTCTTACAGAAACATCTAAATCCTGGAACCTGCAACAACCATTCCTGTCCCTGCTCTACCCATGTCTCCGAAATCGCCACAACATCGAGATCCCAGGTACCAACCCATGCTGCAAGCTCACCCACCTTATTCCGGATGCTCCTGGCGTTGAAGTAGACACACTTCAAACCAGCGTCCTGCTTGCCGGTGCCCTCTTTCGAACTTTTAACCCTATCCCTGACCTCACTACTCTCAACATCCTGTACACTGGGACTACAATTTATCTAAGGAAATAAGGGAGAGTATCGAATTGAATGAAAAAGCATATAACGTGGCAAAGATTGCTGGGAGATTAGAGGACTGGGAAATCTTTAGAGGGCAACAGAAAGCTACCATAAAAGCTATAAAGAAGAGTAAGGTAGAGTATGAGAGTAAACTTGCTCAGAATATAAAAACAGACAGTAAAAGTTTTTACAAATATATAAAACAAAAAAGAGTGGCTAAGGTAAATATTGATCCTTTAGAGGATGAGAAGGGAGTTTTAATAATGGGAGATGAGGACCTGAACAGGTTTTTGGGTCGGTATTCACAGTGGAAGACACAAATAACATACCAGTGACTGATAGAAATGAGGCTATGACAGGCTATGACACCTTCAGAGGATTGTTATCACTAAGGAGGCAGTGATGGGCAAGCAAATGGGGCTAATGGTAGACAAGTCTCCTGGCCCTGATGGAATGCATCCCAGAGTGCTGAAACAGATGGCTAGGGAAATTGCAGATGCACTAGTGATGATTTACCAAAATTCACAAGACTCTGGGGTGGTCCTGGTGGATTGGAAATTAACAAACGTGACACCACTGTTTAAAAGGAGCTAGGCAGAGAGTGCATACTTATAGGCGAGTGAGCTTATCGTCCGCAATAGGGAAGATGCTCGAATCTATCATCAAGGAAGAAATAGCGAGGCATCTGGAAATTGTCCCATTGACCAGGCGCAGCATGGGTTCATAAAGGGCAGGTCGTGCCTAACTAATTTAGTGGAATTTTTGGCAGTAGATAACGGGGAGCCAATGGAAGTCGTAAACCTGGATTTCCAGA
This sequence comes from Scyliorhinus canicula, assembly GCF_902713615.1. Lineage (NCBI taxonomy): Eukaryota > Metazoa > Chordata > Chondrichthyes > Carcharhiniformes > Scyliorhinidae > Scyliorhinus > Scyliorhinus canicula. The sequence goes on from NW_024055730.1 coordinate 422,021, forward strand.
AAGCCTTTGACAAGGTGCCACACAAAAGGTTGCTGGATGAGATAAAGATGCATGGCATTAAGGGTAAAGTAGTCGCATGGATAGAGGATTGGTTAATTAATAGGAAGCAAAGAGTGGGGATTAATGGGTGTTTCTCTGGTTGGAAATCAGAAGCTCGTGGTGTCCCTCAGAGGTCCGTGTTGGGCTCACAATTGTTTACAAATTATATAGATGATTTGTAGTTGGGGGCCAAGGGCAATGTGTCCAAGTTTGCAGATGACACGAAGATGAGTGGTAAAGCGAAACGTGCAGAGGATACTGGAAGACTGCAGAGGGATTTGGATGGGTTAAGTGAATGGGCTAGTGTCTGGCAGAAGGAATACAATGTTTACAAACGTGAGGTTATCCATTTTGGTAGGAATAACAGCAAACAGGGTTATTATTGAAACGATAAAATATTAAAGAATGCTGCTGTGCAGAGAGACTTGGGTGTGCTCGTGTGCATGAGTCACAGACAGTTGGTTTGCAGGTGCAACAGGTGATTAAGAAGGCAAATTGAATTTTGTCCTTCATTGCTAGGCGAATGATGTTTAAGACTAGGGAGGTTATGCTGCAATTGTGTAAGGTGTTAGTGAGGCCACATCTGGAGTATTTTGTTCAGTTTCGGTCGCCTTACTTGAGAAAGGACGTAATGGCACTGGAGGGTGTGCAGAGGAGATCCACTGGGTTAATCCCAGAGCTGAAGGGGTTGGATTACCAGGAGCGGTTGAGTAGACTGGGATTGTGATCGTTGGAATTTAGAAGGATGAGGGGGAATCTTATAGAAATATATACACTTGTGAAGGGAATAGATTGGATAGATGCGGACAGGTTTCTTCCACTGGCGATTGAAAGCAGAATTAGGAGGCATAGCCTCAAAATAAGGGGTTACAGATTTAGGACTGAGTTTAGGAGGAACTTCTTCACCTAAAGGGTTGTGAATCTATGGAATTCCTTGCCCAGTGAAACAGTTGCGGCTCCTTCATTAAATGTTTTTAAGGTAAAGATAGATGTTGACAAATCTGGGCTTAAGGGTTATGTTGTTCGGACCGGAAAGTAGAGCTCAGTCCACAAAGGATCAGCTATGATCTCGTTGAATGGAGGAGCAGGCTCGAAGGGCCAAATGGCCTAATCCTGTTCCTAGTTCTTATGTTCTTATGTACGGAATGATCTGCCTGAGCTGCATGAAGAACAATACTTTTCACTGGTTCTCGGTACACGTGACAATAACCAAACCAACATGCCGGTGCCGAGCTGCTGACGTTGCAGGCAACATAGATTGAGTTCTCCCTGCCACATTAACGAGGAAGCTCCCACTCTGCAAGTGTCTTCGGAAAGACAATAATTTCCACCGCTGTCCAGTGGGTGTAACGACATTTCTGACAGGAGATTGTTTTCTAGAAACATGGAACGTCGGAGCAGGAGGAGGCCATTCGGTACTTGCAGTCCGCTTCACATGCATTGTGTACATTTCTGATCATCCGACTAACTAACCTGTTCCTTCTTTCCTCCCTATCCTTTAGCCCTTTAGCCCCAAGTGCCATAACCAGCTGCTCCTTGAAAATATGCAATATTTTAGCTTCAACTACTTTCTGTGGCGGACAATTCCAGAGGTTCACAACTCTCTGTATGAGGAAATATCTCCAATCAGTATTAAATAGCCTATCCACATCCTCAGACTGTGCCCCTAGTTCCGGTCTCCTGTGGGAGGAAATGTCTCCTATCAGTATTAAATGGCCTATCCGCATCCTCAGGCTGTGCCCCTAGTTCCGGTCTCCTGTGTGAGGAAATGCCTCCTATCAGTATTAAATGGCCTGTCCGCATCCTCAGGCTGTGCCCCTAGTTCCGGTCTCCTGTGTGAGGAAATGGCTCCTATCAGTATTAAATGGCCTATCCGCATTTTCAGGCTGTGCCCCTAGTTCCGGTATCCTGTGTCTTCGGGAACATCATTCCTACATTCACCTTTTTCATAGGTTTCTATTATCGAGCCCTCTCATTATTCTGAACTGTAGCGAATATTGTTCCGACTTCCTTGGTGAGTGTGCGGCCAGTTTTAGTCCCACAGACCCCGGAGTCGCAACAGAAGTCAATTAACCAATGAGTTGCGTGTTTTCCAAAGGTTTTAAACCATTGACTGTTCCAATGAGTTACTGGCACCAGATTAATAGGTAAAATATTAATAAACTATTTATTAACAATACGTATAAAAGATGAGCGTCTGAAGGAAACAATCTACCTATTTGGGGAAAACCCCGTCCCACCCACCACCCAGACACACATAAAGCAGTCAGAGGGTGAAGAGGTTGGGGAGGAATCAAAATAATTGGAATTAAAAGAGAAGGTTCGAGATGAATCTGCACTTTTGTGGTTGTGGTATTTTTAAGCGCTGGTTTTCTCTGAATGGCTCTGGGGAATGGACTGATACACGTCAGTACAATTCTGACCTTCGAATATCAGATGGAGCTTTACACAAGAGATTCAGGTCGGCGCAATTAAAAAACAAAATATTTTATTGATGTTTCGAGGAACAGTTACAGAATAGAAAATAAAAAGAGTTGTGTTTCTCACATTGAATATTAAACAACGACCAAAAATAAAACTACACATCTCACAACCACCAGTCTTGAGGTCCCCGCTGCCACCATTGCCGTGACTGGTCTCTGATGCGGGAGATTACTGACATTTTTATATTTCTGTTCATTTTTTTACCCTGGTTTATTGGGTTCCACTGGGGCCCTTCCCGCTTGGCGATAGTGGTTGCCCCCAGTTTCACCCTCCTGTGTCTTGGCGTTTGTTCCTGCCCATGTTTGTCTGTAGACTTCTTCCTTTAAAAAAAAATAAATTTAGAGACTGAATTATTTTTTTCTAAAACACTTAGCCTGCACACCTTCGGGTTGCGGGAGCGAAACCCACGCAAACACGGGAGGAATGTGCAAACTCCACATGGGCAGTGACCCAGAACCGGGGTTGAACCTGGAACCTCGGCGCGGTGAGGCAGCAGTGCTAACCACTCCGCCACCGTGTTGCCGTTGTCGACCTTTCTGATAATGTTGAGGGGTGCTGAGGAAGTCCCATTAATATATTGGAACACACGTCTTCCAGGGATGATGGGTCTGCTTCTTGCACCGGTTTATCCCCGTATCGGGGAGGCCTGAGCTTCCTTCAAAAAATGGCTTTACTCCACCCCCACCCCCACGTCCTCACTGGCTGCTGGCTGCAAACAGGTCTGTAGATCTTCCTGTGTATTTGCTTCATGTGATGTGGAATTCCTGCTCAGAACCTCTTATTTCTAATGTTATTTTCCCTAACCTCAGGAATTCGGCGAGATCTGAGTGACATTCTGAGTCTCTGGGTGGTGCTGCCGCCCTTGGACAGAGCCTCGAAGGTGGCCGTCCAGTATTCCCTGAACCTGGGGTAGGATCTAAACATGCGGGTGTGGTAGGCCGCCCCCTCCCCCAGGAAACGCTCGAAATTGTCCACCACCGCGGGGAAGAACCCGTTCAGACGAGAATTGGTGAGGTCGCTCTGTGCACCACCTTGAGCTGCATCAGGCGGAGCCCGGCGCAGGAGGAGGTGGAGTTGACTCTGCGCTCCGCGTCGATCCAGAGTCCGCCCCTCTCTCTGTCCAGTTCCACAGCCCCATTCCCCTTTGTCTCTTCTCCTCCAGTGGAGTTCTGACGTTTCCTATCAGTCTCCTGTAAACGTGTCTGCATTTGCCGTCGTAAGGCAGAGACACGGACAGTGACACAGACAGACACAGAAAGATACAAAGACATTGACACTGACGAAAACGCAGACACTGACAGAGACAGAGACACAGATACAGTCAGAGACACATACAGAGACACGAAACAGGCAGAGACACAGAGTGACACAGACAGAGACAGAGACACAGGCATAGACAAAGATGGACGCAAAGACACAGACAGAGGCACGGAGAAAATCACAGACAGACACCGACAGACACAGAGACAGAGACAGAGACAGAGACAAAATCACAGACATAGACACAGACACAGGCATGGACACAGACAGAGACAGAATCACAGACAGAGGCGCAGACACAGACAGAGACGCAGACACAGACAGCTACACAGACCGAACAGTCAGTGGCTGCATAAAGCAGGGCGGCGTGGATATTGTACACGGGGATGGACTGCAGAAAATAAAACTGTTCCCTAAAAACAATGGGAACGAGTCTCAATGTCAGGTTGACAATAATGACCAGTAGATTCTCCACTGCCATGGCCAACAGGTAAAAAGTAACACATTTGGATAGCCCACAGTTTTTTTTCCTATCAGGATCACAATTGTGATGAGGGTCGCTGAGGGGAACCGAAATGAACAATTAAATCAGTCAGGGAAAGACATTACAAGTATTGACCACGTGGTGTTGACGAAGTCAAATAAATATATACGAATACACAGACTCTCACACATGGAGAGACAGTAATACACTCACTCACAAGGACACGGACACACACACACACAGACACTGATACACACACGCACACATGCAGAGACAGTAATACACTCACGCACAGACAGACACACAGGCAGTAATACGTACACTCACACACACTCTGAAACTAATACACACACTCACTGACACACAGATACACTAATACAAACACTCACAGAAACAGAGTCACTAATACACACTCTGAGACACAGGCACTAATACACACACTCAAAGACACGCAGATACACTAATACAAACTCACAGACACACAAACTAATGCACACACTCACACACAAACACAAACACACACAGACATTAATACACAGAGAGATGCAGTAATATATACACTCACGTACACACACTGACACTAATACACTCTCTCGCACACATAGACACTGATGCACACACTCACAGAGACAATAATACACACAGACACTAATACACTCTCACAGACGAACTGATACACTAATACAAACAGAAATATACTAACACACACTCACAGACACTAATACACACACTCACAGACACACGCAGACGCTAAATTACACACTCACAAACGCACAGAGTTACTAATACACACACTCACTGACACACACAGACAGTAAAACACAAACACACAGATACACTGATGCACACATTCAGACACATAGGAACACTAATTCACAAAATCACTGACGCACACAGACACTAATAAAAACACTCAGAGCCCCACAGAGTGAATAAACAGCTCAGTCACAGACACAATCACATACACTGATACCTACATTCACACAAACCGGAGGCTAATTCGCACCTAGTTGATTGTGGAACCTGCAATCTAGCTTCTAGTTATGCATAAGCAATGATATTTAAGTCCCTTCGCATATCAAGGCTTCACAACCTCATACTACTTCTGAAACATTCTCAGTTTTTCTCTTCTACCTGCCTTTTGTAACGATAGCTACATTTTTCCACATGATTGACTATCGTCATATTCATCTGCAGTCTTTCAGCATGCCTGAATGCCTTGATGCCTCTTTACATCGCCTTTACAGATGATATACCCACCTAGTTCTGTGTCGACAGCAAAATTAGACTAAAACTATTGCAATTGAAAAATGCTGGTCCACCCCATCATTTCAAAGACCAAGACATCGATTGTGAGCAGTTGGGGCAGCACGATTGCATTGTGGATAGCACAATCGCTTCACAGCTCCAGGGTCCCAGGTTCGATTCCGGCTTGGGTCACTGTCTGTGCGCAGTCTGCACATCCTCCTCGTGTGTGCGTGGGTTTCCTCCGGGTGCTCCGGTTTCCTGCCACAGTCCAAAGATGTGCAGGTCAGGTGGATTGCCCGTGCTAAATTGTCCTTAGTTTCCAAAATTGTCCTTAGTGTTGGGTGGGGTTACTGGGTTGTGGGGATGGGGTGGAGGTGTTGACCTTGGGTAGGATGCTCTTTCCAAGAGCCGGTGCAGACTCGATGCGCCGAATGGCATCCTTCTGCGCTGTAAATTCTATGTATCTATGTACCACAATTAGAGATCTGAGGGTTGCCCCATTTTAACCATGCTCCGGTAACTGGACAATCACCCAAGTATTGTTATATTTCTATTCTGTATTTTACAGATTTTTGAATCCTTGACAGTGCATCGTTTCAAATCCCAATTAACCGAAATGTTGCTCATTAACCTGTGTTGGACGTCACTCAGATCCGCCAGAAAATGCAAATGCATCACATTCACAGGTTCCCCCTATCTCTTCTGCCACTTAAGTTCCGGGAAAAAAAGAATAGTGTTGCCGAATATGCTTTCCATTTCAAATGCCCATGTTGGCCCTTTGTTCGAAGCCTGCCGTGCGACTCTTTAATACTGAGATTGCAACTGTGGTGATGTTCAGGGAATTGTTTAATTACGAGGTTTATTAATTATCCAAAGATTACAGATACAAACATTGTTCCAATGTGCTTATCTGCAATAAATAAAAGCAAATGACTGCGGATGCTGGAATCTGAAACGAAAGGGAAAATGCTGGAAAATCCCAGCAAGACTGGCAGCATCTGTAGGGAGCGAAAAGAGCTTGCGTTTCGAATCCGATGAGCTTTGACAAAGAGTCATCGGACTCGAAAGGTTATCTCTTTTCTCTCCCTACAGATGCTGCCAGACTTGCTGAGATTTTCCAGCATTTTCCCTTTCGTGCTTATCTCCAATATTTGCTCCGGTGCCATATTCATCATGTTAGCGTTAAACGTCTTATTGTTCCCGATGAAGGGCCTCTGTGCTGAAACAAAACCTTTTGGTATAACTTTACACAGACACCATTGGCAGTTTAAAATTCTTGCTTCGATATTAAACATATTTATTTTCCCTCCAGATTTCTCACAGCTGAAGCTATATGAACTGATTTGCCATCTTATGTTTTCACGATTTGTGTTTCAACAATTTACTTACTCGTTTATACTGCCCCGTGTGTAACGTTTAAATTACATTGGATCATATGTGAAATTTTCCGAAGCTAAATGCATAAACTTGCAGTTAATGCATTTTCTGACGTTTGACGTCTGATATCAATTCAATATAGTTGTATGTACGACAAATAAAGGGGCCTAAACCTAATCCAAATCCGGCCCAAAATCTCCTGTGCCGTCATCGATAGAGCACATATCTTGTTCTCGCCTTGGTTCAGTCAACTTTTTTCCCACCCGCATATTCTCTTATATCAAATACTCTCTTTCAGTCAAATCTTATTTAAATAACATCATTTTATCAGTCCCAACTATTCCACGAAGCACCATATTGCGTGTTCTGTCCACTCGCTGGGAACATATCCTCAATTCCACAGTCCATATGTTTAGGTTAACTCTTACCTCTTGGTGTTAAGTTCGGTAATGTCTCCATGTAATATAAATAAAGAAAATTCTGGATGGGTTCAGCAAGTCCTGAATAATCTATGCAGAGAAATACAGTTAGAGTTTTGGATCAGAATTATCCTGGTAATAGACGGACTCTGCTCACTCTATGACATGATTTGGAGGGTGGAACAATCGTCAATTGGAATTTGGGAGTCTGTTGACCTGCGCGTTGCTTGGATACAGTAGAGTTTCGTTGGCCCTGAATGTCCTCTGCGACGTTCAATCAGTTTGAGTGTCCCAAAGCCGCAGATATAAAGCAATGGGCATGTGCGGTGACAAAACTGCGGAGCATGTGTCCACGCTGCGAAGTCAACATGCAAGGAATTTGCAGTTACAAACATAGTTCTAAAGTCCTTTTGGCATCCAGCACAATTGTCTCCCCAAGAAGAGACAATTATGTTCTAATCTGTTTTCAAGTTGGATCAGGTAATGGGCTGGGGGTATTCAGCATGGACGGATTTTATTCATGAACGTGTGATAGCAGGAGAATTTAAACGTTTAATTAGACGGTAGAACGTGAACCCACTGCAGAATGCTCTAGTGAATATATTTTTGGATATCCTTTTAGTTCTGAGTCACCGTTCTTCCTGTTCGTGGCGAAGTTCCTCTTTCTTGCAACTAAAGCATATTCGAGTTGAAACCACTTTTTTCCACTGTGACGCCGAACTTGTACTGCTGTCGTCTCCATTATGGCCCACGTTCACAATGTTGGATTATTTTTAAGTCTTATCTTCAGGTTTCTAGTCGCTTAAAGACGCGGTGTGATGTTTGGCGAATTGTTGTCTTTATAACTTAACAACTAAATACTGCTCCTGAATAATTCAAATAATTGTCACATCCGGCAGTTGTTAATAAAACTACTTCCACATGCGACCTGCTGGTGCTGTGCACGCCACTGAGCCACGGATCTTCATAATGGGCCGAAATTAACGCTGAAATTTTGCAGTCATTGTGATCAGAATTTCCCTCCCTTTTGCCATATATCAAAACGTCTAGGGTAGCAGAGTGGCGCAGTGGGTAGCACTCCCGCGGTGCCAGGTTCGATCCCGGCTCTGGGTCACCGTCCATGTGGAGTTTTCACATTCTCCACGTTTTTGCGTGGGTTTCGCCTACCAACCTACATGATGTGCAGGGTAGGTGGATTGGCCACGCTAAATCATTCCTTAGTTGAAAAATATGAATTAGTTACACTAAATGTATTTAATATACATACATATCTCAAAGCATTTTTTTCCACAATGTTTACCACCTTTTCCATATTGGAGCAAGGACACTTGCAGTTACATCATTTGTCTTGATCTGGCCACATGTGGATCTGTAAAATGTTCTGAGTTTCTTCAAATATTCCACACATCTGCTTTTCAGTCAGCAAATGGACTTTTGTGGTTTTTAAAACTCATTTTCTTCACGATATGTCCTGAAGATAAATGTGCGGTACTGATGATTGCCATGGATTCAATTTTCTTTTCCTATAAAGTCAACCATTCCATGAATTTTCCTCCATAAATTTTAAGTGCTTTGCTAAAATTTCAAGATTATAATTTCCTTAGTCATTTGGAAGGAGTAGGCCATTCCGCACCTCTAGCATGATGCTCCATTCAGTGAGAAAATAGCTAATCAGATTTCTGCCTGAGCTCCATTTTTCTTTCATGTTCCCATTCACGTTAACTCCATCGTACATCACCGATCATTGTCGAGACCAAAGATACGCATGTTACGTGACTTGGTCATGCCAAATTTCCCTTTGCATCCACAGGACTGCAGCTTAGGTGGGGCTAATGGGAGATGGAGGGCAGTGGACCTTGGTATCATGTTCCATCGGAGGTGCCGCTGCAGACTTGATTGGCCAAATGGCTGCTTCGACATTAAAGGGGTTCTGTGGATTCCGTGGTTAAAGCATACAGCATTGAATAACACAGGCTTGAATGCATGAAATGATCGAATGTTGTACACTCGGTGGGAAATGTCCTTCACTCCATTTAAATCAGATAATCTTGGTTTTATCCAGTGCCAACTAAAAATATTTCCCCACTTGTGTGAACATTCTCTCAACACCGAATCTTTCTAAGACCCTCTGAATTGTGTGTGCTTCAAGATAATCACTTTTCCTTATTCTCAGCGACATTAACTTTAGGCCCAACTGTCTCTGCTTTCCCCCACAAGACAACATCTTCATCGCAGGAGTCAGTGACACTTCTCTGATCTGCTCCTAATGCAAGTTGAAGGGGTACAGTTGCCGTCAGTTCTTTAAAAAAATCAGACTTAAAGTGTAAGCATGACTCTCAATGTGATCTCAACATGCTCTATAAAGTCCCATAATTTGTTTTTGCCATTCTGCTCAAGCATCTATGAACAAGTCTTCATTGTTGTTCCTCGTTATTGATTATACCTTCAGTACATTTCTTTGTAACTCATGAACACGGGGACCTTTATCCATCTCTGCCATTACATTCTTCAGTCTTCATGGATTGGATTGTAAGATCCATTTACTGTCAATTTGCCAATACTGTATTCTTGCTCACATGCTAACCAGAATAATATGAATTTTAATATTGTACTGTAATCTGTCTATTACTTCCTCACTTGTAAGTGCAAATGGAATATATCCACACGTTGGCTTCATTGGACCTGACCGTTGCTGGCCATCGCTCTCTCCCTTGCTCTTTCTTTCACTGTTAATCCCTCTCCCCCTCTCCCTCCTCTCTCTCTCACGCGGTCTCTCTCTCTCATCTCTCTCTCGCACTCGCTCTCTCACTATGCATCCCTCTCTCTGTCTCTCTCTGTCTCTGTACGTCAATTTGTCGTTCTCTCTTTCTCCCTCTGATACACACACAAACATACACACACACCCTCTGTGTCTCTATTCGTCTCTGTCTCTTTCGCATTGACTGTGTCTCTCCCTCTCTCTTTTCCACCTTCTCCCTCTCTGTTTCTATCTTTTTTCTATTTATATGTCTCTATCTGTCTGTCTGTCCGTCTCTCTCTCCTGTATTGCGTCAGCTCCTCTCTTCTCTCCAGATTTCACAAAGGGATTGAACAGACAGCGTAGTCCTTAGTACGTGTGGTTGCCTGTGATGGGGCTGCCCATTTTCGCACAGCAAGATCCCACGAGTAACGGTACTAAATGCAATTTTAAATGACAGCTGACCAGGGTCGATGAGGGGAGGAAGGGGCTGAGATGGCCTTCTCCCATTCATATGTAACAGGATTCGATGAGGTGGAGAGGAAGCTGAATGGATTCCTCCTATGACTTTGCAATATGCTGGTGGAGGGGATAGTGAACAGCCTCCTATTCCCGTGCATCAGATTTGTGAAGGAGTGGCTGCTGATTGGCCTCCTCCTGTTCGTGTGTAACAGGTTTGAGTAGTAGAGAGGATGATTTGCCTTGTGTTGTTCCTGTGTAACAGCAAGGAGGAGAGGGGCTGAATGCCCTCCTGTTCCTCTGTAGCAGGCACTTGGGTGGGATGAACGGAGGGAGAGGGGAGAAGGTCTTACTGCCTCCCCGGGCAGGTGAATAGTTTGGCACCTTTGCGGAAGACACCCCAGTAGGCGTCCTTGAACTGCCGGTTCATTATGGCATAGAGTATGGGGTTTATGCAGCTATTCAACCAGGTGAAGTTGGCAGCCACCATGTGCACGAGAACGGGGGCCCGCTTCTTCCCGTCCACCACATGCAGGATGCAGAAGGGGAAGTAGCAGGTCACGTAGACGAGGAACATTGCGAAACACATGCGGGTCACCTTCTGGAATTCGCCACTGCTGTTCCTCTTGCCCTGGTAGCTAGAGGTCCCGCCTCCCCCGCGCTGGGGAGCCACTTCGCCGCTGGGGACCTCTATATCGACGCTGGTGGCATCGGTCGACTGCGTGGGTGCCTCCGCGGACAAGGAATTGATGCTGTGTCCGTCGGCGATCCCGCTGTCGGCGGCGCAGGCATGTGCCACCCGGGGCATCCTTCTACCCTCTGCTGTCTCTGATCGATGAACATTGAGAGCCTGCTCCACCGCCTTCACCTTGCGATGGATTAGAAAATAGAAGATCCCGATGCAGCCCAGGCCCAAGCCAAACATACAAATGGTGAGGATGGTGGTGTATGGCCTTCCCCGCTCTCTGTGGAAGCTACACGTGCAGACCGACGGAACGAAGACATAAATATTCCAGAGGGGCCCGAAGAGAGACAGGCCCAACAGCCACGGCAGGGCCACGAAGAAGGGCATCGTGCGGCGGGAGAAGACCCGGTCGAAACTCCGGGCGTCCGAGATGAGGACGAAACGGCTCATGGCGATAAGGATCAGGCTAAATATGGAGACGGAGTTGGCCAGGAAAAGGACCAGGCCGAAGACCCGGCACATGGTCGCGCCCTGCCGCCAGGCGAAGTGGACGTAGGTGTCGGTCGTGACCGGCTGGAGGAAGGCGCAGTAGATGAGGTCGGCAACCGTCAGGTTGAGGATGAGCACGTTGAGGCGGGTGCGAATCCCCTTGTCCGTGGCGAAGGCCAGCACGGTCATGACGTTTCCCACGGTCCCCACGGCAGTCACCAGGATCCCCAACAGGGCGCCAAAGTAGCGGTAGTTGAGAACACCCCGGTGGCAGGTCAGGTTGCTGAAGGAGAAGTTGGTATCCATCAGCTCCTCTTGTGAGAAAGGCCGCGATCGATGAGCACAATCGAACACCACAACTGAAGAACTAAACCTAACAGCGAAACACCTTCACGAGATTGGGAACGAACAGTAATGTTGCCTTGACCTTGTGAGTACAGTTGGTGTGACGCCTTCCCTGCCTCTGCTCGGCACTTGCTCGGAGCTCTTTTATGGAGCAATGCGGCTGCGACAGAGTTTGCACAAACAGTTCTCTGACGCCAGTTTGATTCGAGAGGTGCTTCCCTTTTCTGCAGCGTTCTCTCCAAGTCATCCAGAGAGAGTGCGAGAGAGAGAGACAGAGAGAGAGGGGAGAAAAGCGGAATCACAACGTGCGAGAATTTGCCAATACTTGCAACGATTCCGCTAAACAGCTCCAATGGTTTCCAGTGATATGCAGAGCACCGAGGTTAATAGGGTGAGTGCCAAACCTTTCAGGACCCGACCAACGTCCTCGAAACCACTGACCGGATTGGATGAGGTTGACATAGAGACGGTGCGTCCACTCATGTGACAGAGACACCTGAACTCGAGGGGCCTCTGAAAATACAATCAGTTTGGGGGAGGGCGGCGCCGCTGGAATTCAGGGGACACCCCTTCGCACAAAGATTATATTCTGTAGGATAATGGTCCCGATGTATATTACGGAGAATAACAGCCCCTGTGTCTGTTATATAGGATAATAGATACAGCGAACATTTTAGAGAATAACAGGCCCTGTGTATATTATAGAGAATAACAGTCCTCGTGTATATTATAGTGAATAACAGTCTCGGTGTCTGTTATAGAGAATAACAATTCTTGTGTATATTATAGAGAATAACAGTCCTTGTGTATAATTTATAGGATAATTTTCGCAATAAATATTGTAGAGTAAAACAGTACCTGTGTATATTGTATATAATAATAGTCCTACTGTATATTCTGGAGAATTACTGTCTCTGTATATTATAGAGAATAAAGTCCCTTTTATTTGATACAGAATGAGAGATCCTGTGTATATTATAGAGAATTACAGTCGCTGTGTATATTCTAGAGATTAACAGTAACTGTGTATATTCTAGCGAACAACAGTACTTGTGCATATTATCGAGAATAACAGTCTCTATGTATATTATGGAGAATAACAGATCCTGTGTATATTATAGCGAACAACAGCCTCTGTGTATATTATAGAAAATAGCAGTCCCTGTATATATTATAGAGAATCACAGTCTCTGTGTATATTATAGAGAAAAACAGCCCTGTGTATATTATATAGGATAATATTCCCAGTGAATACTATAAAGTTAAACAGTCGCTGTGTATATGATAGATAATAATAGTCCAAGTGTATATTCTGGAGAATAACAGCCCCTGTGTCTATTACATATGATAAAATTCACTGTGTATATTATAGAGAATAACAGTCCGGGTGTTTATTCTAGAGAATAACAGTCCCTGTGTGTATTGCAGAGAATAACAGCCCCTGTGTATATTATAGAGAATAACGGCATCAGTGTATATTATAGAAAATAACAGTCCCTGTGTATATTATAGAGAATAACAGCCGCTGTGTCTTTTAGTGAGAACAACAGTCCGGGTGTGTATTGCAGAGAATAACAGCCCCTGTGCATATTATAGAGAACAACGGCATCAGTTTATATTATAGAGAATAACAGCCTCTGTGTATATTATAGAGAATAACAGTCCGTGTATATTATAGAGAATAACAGTCCCTTGCATATTATAGGGAATAACAGCCCCTGTACATATTATAGAGAATAACAGTCACTGTGTATATTATAGAGAATAACAGGTGTTGTGTATATTATAGAGAATAACAGTCCCTGTGTATATTAAAGAGAATAACAGTCCTGTGTATTATTGAATAACAGTGCCTGTGTATTTTATAGAGAATAAAAGTTCCTGTGTATATTATGTATATTATGGAAAATAACAGTCCCGGTGTGTTTTGTAGAGAATAACAGTCCCTGTGTATATTATATACAATATCAGCCCCTGTGTATATTATAGAGAATAACAGTCCCTCTGTATATTACAGAGAATATCAGTCCCTGTGTATCTTCTAGAGGATATCTGTCCGTGTGTATATTATAGAGAAAAATAGTCCCTGTGTACATTATACAGAAGTTCAGCCTCTGTGTTTATTATAGAGAATTACAGTTCCTGTGTATATTATAGACAATAACAGTCTGTGTATATTATAGAGAGAGCAGTCCCGGTGTCTTTTATAGAAAATAGCAGTTCCTTTGTATATTATGGAGATTAACAGTCCCTGTGTATATTATAGAGAATTAGAGTCCGTGTGTATATTATAGAGAATAACAGCCCCTGTGTATATTATATAGGATAATTTTCCAAGCGAATATTATAGAGTAAAACAGTCTCTGTGTATATTATAGATAATAATATTCCAAGTGTATATTCTGGAGAATAACTGTCTATGTGTACATTATAAAGAATAACAGACACATTATATTTGATGGAGAATAACATTTCTATTGTATATTGTAGAGAATAACAGTTCCTGTGTATATTAAAGAGAATAGCAGTCCCTGCGTGTATATATAGAATAACAGTCTGTGTATATCATATAGAATAATAGTCCATGTGTATATCATCGAGAATTACAGTCCTTGAGAATATTATAGAGAATAACAGTCCCTCAGTATACTATATAGAATAATAGTGCCTGTGTATATTATAGAGAATAACAGTATCTGTGTATATTATAGAGAATAACAGCCGCTGTGTATTTTATTGAGAATAACAGTCCTGGTGTGTAAATTATAGAGAATAACAGCCCCTGTGTGAATTGTAGAGAATAACAGCCACTGTGTATATTAAAGAGAATGACATCCCCTGTGTCTATTATATAGGATAATATTCACAGTGAATATTATATAGAATAATAGTCTCTGTGTATTTCATAGTGAATAACAATCCGTGAGTATATTAAAGAGAATAACAGTCCCTGTGTATGCTATAGGGTTTATCAGTTCCTGTGTATATTGTTTAGAATAACAGCATCTGTATAGATTATGGAGACTAACAGTCATTGTGCATAGTATAGAGAATAACAGTGCCTGTGTAAATTATTGAGAATCACATCTTATGTGTGTATAATAGAAAATCAGAGCCTCTGTGTATATTATAAAGAACAACATTCCATGTGTACATTATAGGCATTAGTCGTCAGCTCGAGCAACTCAGAGTCTGCAGACACAAACATTTTGAGGAGGCTCGTGTTTTTATTTGTGAATAAGCATTTTCCCAAGATGTTGTACAAACCCGGTCTGTGAGGTTCTGTTCACAGCGTTGTGACACTTAGTACTTCATGTATGTTGAACGCATACTTTTGTTCTGAGACACTGTCCTTAATGGCAGTTACCAAGTTCCTCTTTTTTTAATGAAACTCTTTTGTGTTGGAACTACAGTTTTCCTCTCTGCGTCTTATTTATATAGCTATCCATCTTAAACCTGGACCAAGTCAGCATGTTTGCTGAATTTTCAGGCACTTTCTAGTCTTGTAATAACTTCATTCACTTTGTAATTATTTTAGCATATGTATTGTTGTCAGTATATTTCAGCGTCCCTGACGGATAATTCAGTCAGTGTTCAGACCTGGGAACTTTTGTTAAGTGCATTTCCTCATCGTCCCTCCGGCAAACCAGCAAGACACTGCGACATTTGTCTGCAGAGTGCCCTGCATTAGATGAGAGAGCTTAAGTTTTCAACTGCCCACAGCATTGTTCTCCCCATCTCCATTTCTAACAATATAATTATGAATTTTCACAGTCACTTGTTTCTGCTCCGTCATTCAGCTGGACCATTTCTGATCGGATGAAACACCACCGTGATCCCATACAAGTCTGTTACCCTAATATCTCTAATATCTAGAAATGTATCGGCATCTACCTTCAATCAGCTCAATGTCTGAGCCTGCAGAACGATCTTTGTTAGTGAACTCTAGCGGTTCAAACAATTCACAAGACTTCGAGTTCGGTAATTCCTACTCGTCTATGTCTAAATAGATCGCAATGAATTTGGAGTCTATATCTCCAGACCTCGAACCAACCATATGGGGAACACGTACGTTCTGTATTTACTTTGTAGAATCCAGAGACAATGATTTATGTTTCAATTAGATCATTTTTCATTCTTCATCACTCCAAATTAGAGACGATGAGCCTAGTTTCCACCATGTCGCCACGGAGGACACCAACACAAGCCCAGAGATCATTCTGATGGAATAAAATGTAATTCTACTTCAGCTAAGGAGGCCAAAACTGTGCGCAATCCTTTAGATCTTGGCTTACGATGGTTCTCTGCAAGTGCAGTAAAATGTTTATTTTTCTGTACGAACCTCCTCTTGCAATGAAGGCCAGTATATATTTTGCCTTCCTATTTGAATGCAGTTGTGGTGTTATTAAGGAAATTGTAAAATTACAAGAATTCACAATTATCAAACAATTACAGCCAAAAATATTGTTCCAATGTGTTTAGCTCCATCACTGTCTCCGCTGTCCTCAATGAAGAGCCTCTGTACTGAAACAAATCCTTTTCGTCATAACTTTTCTGTCATAGATACTGCTCATCATACTCTTCCTCCCTGGTTCATCCAACGTTGTCCCCAATTCCTCGTATTATTTTATATCAACCACCCATTTCCAGACAAATCTCAGCTAAATAACATCAGCTTATCAGTCTGACCTATTCTAGGAAGTATCATATTTTATTCTCTGTCAATTAGAACATAGATCATAGAACATTAGAGTGCAGTACAGGCCCTTAGGCCCTCGATGTAGCTCCGAACGGTGGAACGACTCTAAACCCCATCTACGCTATTCCCTTAACATCCATATGATTATCCAATGACCGTAACGTTGTCGAGTCACTACAGTAGCAGGAAGGGCATTGCACGCCCTTACTACTCTCTGAGTAATGAACCTAAATCTGAAATCTGTCCTCTATCTAGCTCCCCTCAGTTTTAAAGATATGTCACCTCGTGCTAGACATCTCCATCCGAGGAAAAAGGCTCTCACTGTCCACCCTATCTAATCCTCTGATCATCTTGCATGCCTCATTAAGTCACCTCTTAAAGTTCTTCTCTCTAACGAAAACAGCATCAAGTCCCTTAGCCTTCCCTCATAAGATCTTCCCTCCATACCAGGCAACATCCTGGTAAATCTCCTCTTCACCCTTTCCAATGCTTCCACACCCTTCCTATAATGCGGCGAACAGAATTGCACGCAATACTCCAAATACGGTCGCACCAGAGTTTTGTACAGCTGCAACATGTCCTCGTGGCTCCGAAACACAATCCCACTACCAATAAATTCTAACACACCATACGCCTTCTTAACCATCCTATCAACCTGGGTGGTAACTTTCAGGTATCTATGAACATGGACACCGAGATCTTTCTGCTCATTCACACTACCAAGAATCTTACCATTCGCCCAATACACTGTCTTCCTGTTATTCCTTCCAAAATGAATCACCTCACACTTTTCTGCATTAAACTCCATTTGCCGCCTATCAGCCCAGCTCTGCAGCACTCCTATGTCCCTTTGTAACTTGTAACATCATTTCGCACTGTCCACAACTCCACCAACTTTAGTGTCATCTGCAAATTTACTCACTCATCCCTCTATGCCGTCAATGACAAACAGTGGCCCCAGAACAGATCCTTGTGGTGCACCACTAACTGGACTCCAGGGTGAACATTTCCCATCAACAGAGTGAACATTTCCCTTTGCCTTCTTCCAGTTAGCCTTTTTCTGATCCAAACTGGTAAATCACCCTGAATTCCGTGCCTCCGTATTTTCTGCAATCCCCTACCGTGGGGAACCTTGTTAAACACTTTACTAAAATCCATGTACACCACATTAACTGCTTTCCCCTTGTCCACCTGTTTGGTCACCTTCTCAAAGAACTCGATAAGGTTTATGAGGCTCAACTTAACCTTCACAAAACCGTGTTGACTATCTCTAATCAAATTATTACTTTCCACATGATTATACATCCTCTCCCTTATGAATCTTTCCAAGACTTTGCTCACAACAGAAGTAAGGCTCAATGGTCTATAGCTACCGGGGTTGTCTCTACTCCACTTCTTTGACAAGGGGTTAACATTTGCAAACCTCCAATCTTGTGGCACTATTCCTGTAGACAATGATGACATAAATATCAAAGCCAAAGGCTCAGCAATCTCCTCCTTAGCTTCCCAGAGAATCCTAAGATAAATACCATCTTGCCCAGGGGACATCTATTTTCACACCTTCCAGAATTGCTCATACCTCCTCATGAACCTCAACGCTTCTGGTCTAGTGGCCTGTATCTCAGTATTGTCCTCGACAACAGCGTCTTTTTACTGTGTTAATACTGACGAAAAATATTCATTTAGCACCACTCCTATCTCGTCGTACTCCATGCACAACTTTCCACTACTTTCCTTGACTGGCCCTAGTCGTACACTAGTCATTGTTTTATTCCTGACATATCTATAGAACGCTTTAGAGTTATCCTTGATCCAACCTGCCAAATACTTCTCATGTCCCCTCCTGGCTCTTCTTAGCTCTCTCTTTAGGTCCTTCCTTGCTAACGTGTAACTCTCGTTCGCCCTAACTGAATCTTCACGTCTCATCATTACATAAGCCTCCTTCTTAAGGGTAAAGAAGTAGCATGGATAGAGGATTGGTTAATTAATAGAAAGCAAAGAGTTGGGATAAATTGGTGTTTCTCTGGTTGGCAATCAGTAGCTAGTGGTGTCCCTCAGGGATCCGTGTTGGGCTCACAATTGTTCACAATTTACATTGATGATTTGGAGTTGGGGACCAAGGGCAATGTGTCCAAGTTTGCAGATGACACTAAGATGAGTGGTAAAGCGAAAAGTGCAGAGGATACTGGAAGTCTGCAGTGGGATTTGGATAGGTTAAGTGAATGGGCTCGGCTCTGGCAGATGGAATACAATGTTGACAAATGTGAGGTTATCCATTTTGGTAGGAATAACAGCAAACGGGATTATTATTTAAACGATAAAATATTAAAGCATGCCGCTGTTCAGAGAGACTTGGGTGTGCTAGTGCATGAGTCACAGAAGGTTGGTTTACAAGTGCAACAGGTGATTAAGAAGGCAAATGGAATTTTGTCCTTCATTGCTAGAGGGATGGAGTTTAAGACTATGGAGGTTATGTTGCAATTGTATAAGGTGTTGGTGCGGCCACACCTGGAGTATTGTGTTCAGTTTTGGTCTCCTTGAGAAAGGACGTACTGGCGCTGGAGGGTGTGCAGAGGAGATTCACTAGGTTAATCCCAGAGCTGAAGGGGTTGGATTATGAGGAGAGGTTGAGTAGACTGGGACTGTACTCGTTGGAATATAGAAGGATGAGGGGGGATCTTATAGAAACATTTTAAATTATGAAGGGAATAGATAGGATAGATGCGGACAGGTTGTTTCCACTGGCGGGTGACAGCAGAACTAGGGGACATAGCCTCAAAATAAGGGGAAGGAGATTTAGGACTGAGTTTAGGAGGAACTTCTTCACCCAAAGGGTTGTGAATCTATGGAATTCCTTGCCCAGTGAAGCAGTTGAGGCTCCTTCATTACATGTTTTTAAGGTAAAGATAGATAGTTTTTTGAAGAATAAAGGGATTAAGGGTTATGGTGTTCGGGCCGGAAAGTGGAGCTGAGTCCACAAAAGATCAGCCATGATCTAATTGAATGGCGGAGCAGGCTCGAGGGGCCAGATGGCCTACTCCTGCTTCTAGTTCTTATGTTCTTATGTTCTTCCTCTTGACAATTGATTCAATAATTTAGTGAACCACGATTCCCTCACTCGACCACTTCCTCCCTGCCTGACAGGGACATACTTATCAAGGACACGCAGTAATTGTTCCTTGAACAAGCTCCACATTTCAATTGTAATCATGGAATTTACAGTGCAGAAGGAGGCCATTCGGCCCACCGAGTCTGCACCGGCTCCCGGAAAGAGCACCCTTCCCAATGTTATCACCTCCACTCTATCCCCACCCCCATAACCCAGTAACCCCACCCAACACTAAAGGCACTTTTGGACACTAACGGCAATTTATCATGGCCATTCCTCCTAACCTGCACATCTTTGGACTGTGGGAGGAAACTGGAGCACCCGGAGGAAACCCACGCACACACGGGGAGGATGTGCAGACTCCGCACAGACAGTGACCCAAGCCGGAATCGAACCTGGGATCCTGGAGCTGTGAAGCGATTGTGCTATCCACAATGCTACTGTGCTCCCCTAATTGTGCCCATCCCCTGTAGGTTCCCTCACCATCCGATGCATCATACCGCTTGCCTAATCACATCTTAATTGCCTTTTTCCCAGCTACAATACTTGACCTGCGGTACATACCTATCCCTTTCCATCGCTAAAGTAAACGTAATCGATTTGTGGTCACTATCACCAATGTGCTCACCTACCGCCAAATCTAACACCTGTCCTGGTTCATTACCCTGTACAAAATCCAATATGGCCTCGCCTCTCGTTGCCCTATTTACAGACTGTGTCATTAAACCCTCCTGCACACATGGGACAAAAACGGACCCATCTAAAGTACTGGAACTATCGCATTTCCAGTCAATATTTAGAAAGTTAAAGTCCCCCATAACAACTATCCTGTTACTTTCGCTCTGATGCAGAATCATCTATGCAGTCCCTTCCTCTATATCTCTAGAACTTTTCGGAGGCCTATCGAAAACTCCTAACAGTGTTACCTCACTTTTCCCTGTGTAAAACTTTTTTTCTCAATTCCGCAATTCATATTTTTAAGTAAACTCTGACATCTCGTTCTTAAGCTAGATGCTGACTCTATGTTACATAAAGAAAACGCTGGATAAATTCATCAAATCGGGCAGCATATGTGGAGAGAAAAAGAGTTAGTTTCGGCTCTAAATGGTCCTTGAACACGACCGACTCTGCTGACTCTATGACATCATTTGGAGGGTACAAGACGCATCCCTGAAAATTATTATTAGTTGATCTGTTCATGGCCTAGATGGAGAAGAGTCTGTTTCGCCCTGACGACGATCAAACAGTTTATAGTTCCCAACCGCAGAGAAAAATGTATTAGACAAATGTGGTGACAAAACTGCGGAAAATTTGTCCACGCTCTGAAGTGAACTTGCACGGAATGAACAGAGTTACAAAAAAAAATTAGAAATGCATTTAGGCCTCTATCACCACTGTATTCCCGAAGAGTGGGAACCATACCCTTGTCTGCTTTCTAGCTGGATCAGGTATCAGATATCGCCGATAGTAAATCATAAATGAGGTCACCCGGAGATATTAGAACTTGAATTTTTAGCTCACTCGGCTGAATCGTTGGCTTTTAAAGCAGACCAAGCAGGCCAGCAGCACCCGTACCAGCCTCCCCGGACAGGCGCCGGAATGTGGCGACTATGGGCTTTTCACAGTAACTTTATTGAAGCCTACTCGTGACAATAAGCAATTTTCATTTCATTTCATTTCAGAACGTGGACCCAATACATAAATTTCCGCTTAGACTATTTTGGGATATACTGTTAGTTCTGAGTCACCGCCCTTCCTGTTAGTGGCGAAGTTCCTGTTTCTTTCAACTGAAGCACATTAGAGTTGAAACTTTTTTTTCTCCATTGTAAGGTGAAATTGTAATTCTGCCGAGTCCAATACTGACCACGTTCACAATTATGGCTGATTTTTGAGTCTTGTTTCCAGGTTTCTGCTTGTGTTACAACACTTCGGAATAGTTGCGGGATTGTTGTCTTTAACACTTGAACAACTAAACACACCTCCTGAATAATTCAAGCAATGGCCACATCCGGCTTTTTTTATTAAAACTATTTCCTGAAGCAGCCTGCTGCAGCTATGCACGTCACTGAGACACGGATCTGTGGAGTGGGCCGAGTCTTAGGACTGATACTTTTGCAGTCATTGTGCTCAGGATTTACCACCCAATCACCAAATATAAAAACCTCAATTGTTACAATCAATGCTTCCACCTGTTCCTTATTGGAGCACGGACACTTGCATCCAAATTATGTGTCTTGATCTGGCCACGCGGGGATCTGCAAAACCTTTCAGAGTTTGCACTGACATTCCACACATCTGATTTTCTGCTATTTCCGAATCTGTCATATTGTCATTAAACTGACATTGTTTGTTTTTTAAAACTCATTTAATTCTCAATTTGTCCTGACATGAAGGGGCGTTTTTTGTGATTGCAATTGAATCAATAATCTTTGCCGACAAAGTCAAGCATTCCATGAATTTTATTCCATATATTTTAAGGGCTTTCCAACGATCTTAAAATCATCAATTCCTCAGACATTCGGACAGGAGTATGCCATTCGACCCCTTGGGGTACTCCATTCAGCGAGTGAATGGTTCATCTGATTGGTGCCTTATCCCACTTTATTTCCTAGTCACAGGCAAGTTCACTCCATCGTGCATCATAGATCATCGGAGAGAGCAAACATGTGCATGTTCCGTGAATTGGCCACGTTAAATTGCCCTTTGTATCCAAAGATGTGCAGCTTCGATGGGGGAGAGGGACGTGACTGGGCCTCGGTTTCAAGCTCTGTCGGACGTTCGGAGCAGTCTTGATTGGCCAAATGGCCTCCAAGGCAGTCTATGGGTTCAGTGGAATCTTTGGTTCAAAAACACAATATCGTATTACATAGTCTTGTATGTATTAAACGATGCAATGTAAATGATCCATTTAAAATACATAATATTGGTTGTATCTTGTGTCCACTGAGAATATCTCCCAGTTCTGGTGCAACACCTTTAGCCTGTCCAACAGCCTCTGGATTGCATGTGCTACTGCAAAATCACTTTTTTTTTTAAATTTGGAGTCCCCAATTCATTTTTTTCTAATTAAGGGTCAATTTAGCTTGGCCAATCCACCTGGTCTCCACATCTTTGGGTTGTAGGGGTAAATTCCACGCAAACGGGGAGACTGTGCAAGCTCCAAACGGACCCAGAGTCGGGATCGAACCTGGGAACTCGGCACCGTGAGGCAACAGGGCTATCACTGCGCCACCGTGCGGTCCGATAAAATCACTTTTCAGAGACACAGACAGTGACACAGACACAGGCACAGAGACAAAGACATTGAAACTGACAAAGACATAGACACGGACAGAGCCACAGACAGTGACACAGACACAGACAGTGTCGCAGACAGAGACACAGACAGTGACACCGTCAATGACAAAGACACAGACACAGGCAGGGACACAGACAGAATCACAGACAGAGACATAGATGGAGACACAGAGAGAGACAAAGACATTGACACTGACAAAGACAGACATTGACAAAAACACAGACACTGACAGAGACACAGACACAGACACATGCAGAGACACAGACACAGAGAGAGTCACAGACACAGTCAGAGACACATACAGAGACAGAGACACGAAACAGACAGAGACACAGAGTGACACAGACAGAGACATAGACACATACACAGACAAAGATGGATGCAAAGACAGAGACATGGACAAAATCACAGACAGACACCGACAGACACAGAGACAGAGACACAGACTGACAGAGACAGAGATAGAGACGGAATCACAGACAGACACAGACAGAGACAAAATCACATACATAGACACAGACAGAGGCAGAGACACAGACAGAGACAGAATCACAGACATAGACGCAGACACAGACACAGACACAGGCAGAGACACAGATAGAGACTCAGACAGAGACTCAGACAGACACAGAGACACAGACATAAACACAGACAGAGATACAGAGAGAGGCACTGACAGAGACACAGACAGAAACACATTCAAATACAGACAAAGACAGAGAAAGAAACACAGACACATATAGAGGCACACGCAGACACAGACACAGTTAGAGGCACACACAGACACAGACACAAACACAGTCAGATATATAGATACAATAGGGCAGCACGGTGGCACAGAGGTTAGCATTGGTGCCTACGGCGCTGAGGACCCGATTTCGAATCCCGGCTCTGGGTCACTGTCCGTGAGGAGTTTGCACATTTTCCCCGGGTCTGCATCGGTTTAACCCCCACAACCCAAAAGATGTGCATGATTGGTGGTTTGGGCACGCTAAACTGCCCCTGAATTGGAAAAAATAATTGGGTACTCTAAATTGATTTTAAAAAAAGATATACAGATACAAAAGCATACACAGACAGAGACACACACAGAGGCACACACAGCCACAGAGAAACACAGAGCCACAGAGTCAAAGACAGTCAGAGACACAGACAGAGGCCCAGACAGTGATTCAGACACAGACAGAGACACAGAAGGAGACCGTATATTTCCAACCCGTCAAACGGGTGCTGGTTCCGATTCCTTCGTCGGAAGCCATTCTCTTCCCAATCGCGCATTAGTATTCTTGCGCTGGGCTACGGTGAATTCAGCACCACAATGGCCAGCTGGCGGTATCGTCTATCCCGATACTGGCCGGACCGAGTTTCCTGGGGTGGGATTCATTGACCCCTCGCCTGGTCGGAGAATCGCCGGGGAGCGGCTTGATTCGTGCCCCGTCACCCGGAGGGCGGCTGCAGAATTCTCCGGTGCCAGTTTTCTCGCCGGGGTGGGTATCGCGGGAGTGAGTGGGGGGAGGGGGGTTGCGCTCAGGGGCCGCTGGCACCGGATCCCCGGCGATTCTCCAGCCCACAATGGGAAGATCAGCTGCCTGCTTTCGGCTGATCGCCCGGTGTAAATCAAACCAGGTTCGGCGGTACCTGGCTCTGCGGGCAGCCTGCAGAGTCATGGGGGGGCTGGGGCGCGAGGGAATATGTCCGCCATTGGCGCCCTCCGATCCGCGGGTGGGCCTGTGCCGTGGAGGGCACTCTTTCCCTCTGTACCGGCCACTGTCAAGCTCCGCCATGGGCGGCGCCGGGAAGAACCACCCGCGCATGCGCTGGAATGGCGCCAGCACACGCTGGCACACCAGCGCAAGCCTAGCCCCTGAATTGACCGACGTCGGACTGGTTCACGCCACTAATCGGCGCTGGTACGCTGGCCCCGCCGGATAACGGAATCCCAGCCTGCGTGAACACGGGGGGCCGACAATGAAGCACAGGAAAGGTGTGCGGCGGGATGGAGAATCCCATCCGATGTCAATGTCTATATACTTACATGTCGAGTTACTGTGTGTCTGTGTTTATTATGTATGAACCGATCTGTCTGGACTTTAAGGAGAACAGATTTTCACTGTATCTCGGTACACATGACAATAAATCTGAAGGTAATGACTGAGCAAAGCAATTCATGA
Organism: Scyliorhinus canicula; assembly: GCF_902713615.1. Taxonomy (NCBI): domain Eukaryota; kingdom Metazoa; phylum Chordata; class Chondrichthyes; order Carcharhiniformes; family Scyliorhinidae; genus Scyliorhinus; species Scyliorhinus canicula. The sequence goes on from NW_024055730.1 coordinate 447,324, forward strand.
AATCTCTTTGTGCGACACTACAAAACTGACGTTAAATTTTCAGAATAATCCCGAATATATGTTCTAATGTTTTTTTTTTGTCAAACTGCCGTCTCCACAGCTCTGCTTTCCTGCGGTGTGAGTTGGCTCCGTGTTTTGGAGACAACATCATTCAACGGCAACCTGTGGCGGACCTACATATTTGGGGCCCAGAAGCTTGAACTGTTATGGGGGTCCCTTCACAACCATCAACGAGGTCTGGGTAACCACTGTTATCTTATTCGATGGGGTTGATCCACGACACATCACCACAAGGCTATATTCGTGCGAATCTACGCTAGGCTAGTAGGAAGTCTTGCAACACCATGTTAAAGTCCAACTGGTTTGTTTCAAACAATAGCTTTTGGAGCACTGCTCCTTCCTCAGGTGAATTCTGCGTTTTATTTTCTTGTCATAAATACTTTTACTATAGTATTAGCCAAGGCTATGCAGTCGTCGACTTTAAATAATGATACACTATCCAGGGAACACTGCAAAGAATTATATTCTATCCAGTGACCACTTTAATTAATGATGTGGAGGGACCCAGGGACACGACCAATGAACCGGAACAGCAGACCGCGAGATCTGCAGTGCAGCAACCGAAAAGGAAAGAGTCAAATTGGACCCCTCCGGAAGGCCGCTGCCCTAGACTCGACATGTATGCTCAAGCCGTCAGAAGTCGTGTCAATGCCAGATTCATCACTCGCAATCACAAGGCAGCCTCAAACGTCACCCAAGCACAGCGCAACGCCATCCGCACTCTCAAGACCAACCGCAACATCGTCATCAAACCAGCAGACAAAGGAGGGGCCACCGTCATACTGAACAGAACAGACTACTGCAAAGAAGTATACCGACAACTCGACAACCAGGAACACTACAGGCAGTTACCCGCAGATCCAACCAAGGAACACATCCGCCAACTCAGCAGACTGATCAAGACCTTAGATCCAGACCTTCAGAACACCCTACGTGCTCTCATCCCACGTAATCCCCGCATTGGAGATCTCTACTGCCTCCCGAAAATACACAAGGCCAACACACCAGGGCGTCCTATCGTTTCAGGCAATGGGACCCTGTGTGAGAACCTCTCTGGCCACATCGAGGGCATCTTGAAACCCATCGTACAAGGTACACCCAGCTTCTGTCGCGACACGACGGACTTCCTACAGAAACTCAGCACCCATGGACCAGTTGAACCAGGAACATTCCTCGTCACAATGGATGTCTCGGCACTCTACACCAGCATCCCCCATGACGACGGCATTGCTGCAACAGCCTCAGTCCTAAACACCGACAACTGCCAATCTCCAGACGCAATTCTGCAACTCATCCGTTTCATTCTAGACCACAACGTCTTCACCTTCGACAACAAATTCTTCATCCAGACGCACGGAACAGCCATGGGGACCAAATTTGCACCTCAATATGCCAACATCTTCATGCACAAGTTTGAACAGGACTTTCTCACCACACAGGACTTTCAACCGATGCTATACACCAGATACATCGATGACATTTTTTTCCTTTGGACCCACGGCGAGACATCACTGAAACGACTACACGATGACATCAATAAGTTCCATCCCACCATCAAACTCACCATGGACTATTCTCCAAATTCAGTTCCATTCTTGGACACACTCGTCTCCGTCAAGGACGGTCACCTCAGCACCTCGCTTTACCGCAAGCCCACAGATAATCTCACGATGCTCCACTTCTCCAGCTTTCACCCGAAACACATTAAAGAAGCCATCCCCTATGGACAAGCCCTCCGTATACACAGGATCTGCTCAGACAAGGAGGAGCGCAACAGACACCTACAGATGCTGAAAGATGCCCTCGTACGAACGGGATATGGCGCTCGACTCATTGATCGACAGTTCCACCGCGCCACAGCAAAAAACCGCACCGACCTCCTCAGAAGACAAACACGGGACACCACTGACAGAGTACCCTTCGTCGTCCAGTACTTTCCTGGGGTGGAGAAACTACGACATCTTCTTCGCAGCCTCCAACACATCATCAGCGAGGATGGACATCTTGCCAAGGTCATCCCCACACCCCCACTACTGGCCTTCAAACAACCGCGCAACCTCAAACAAACCATTGTTTGCAGCAAATTACCCAGCCTTCAGAACAGCAACCACAACACCACAAAACCCTGCCAGGGTAATCTCTGCAAGACATGCCAGATCATCGACATGGACACCACCATTACACGTGGAAACACCACCCACCAGGTACGCGGCGCATACTCGTGCGACTCGACCAATGTAGTCTACCTCATACGCTGCAGGAAAGGATGTCCCGAAGCGTGGTACATTGGCGAGACCATGCAGACACTGCGACAACGAATAAACGGGCATCGTGCGACTATCAACAGGCAGGACTGTTCCCTTCCAGTTGGGGAACACTTCAGCAGTCAAGGACATTCAGCCTCTGATCTCCGGGTCAGCATTCTACAAGGAAGCCTTCAGGAGACGCGACAACGCAAAATTGCTGAGCAAAAACTTATAGCTAAGTTCCGCACGCATGAATGCGGACTCAACCGGGATCTGGGATTCATGTCGCATTACATTCGGCCCCCACCAACAAGCCTGGACTTGCAGAGGCCTACCGACTGAACTGGCTTGGGACAATTCACACCTCTTTAACCTGGAGTTACCTCTCTCTCTGCACCTTTGATGATTGGATTGCCTGCAGGTGCTCGCATTCCGGGGCATCTCTGACTGTGTCTATATAAACATTTCTGGAACAAGCCTTTCCATTCACCTGAAGAAGGAGCCGTGCTCCGAAAGCTCGTGTTTGAAACAAACCTGTTGGACTTTAACCTGGTGTTGTAAGACTTCTTACTTTAATTAATGACATACACCCCAGGGACAACTGTAAGTAATGATATACTTACTACCCTGGGACCACTGTGAATATTTATAAACGACCCAGGGAGCATTTCAAATAATGATATACTACCCATGGACCACTGTTAATAATGATATACTACCCATGGACCACTGTAAATACTGATATACTACCCATGGACCACTGTAAATAATGATATACTACCCATGGACCACTGTAAATATTGATATACTGCCCTGGGACCAATGTAAATTATGATATACTACCCAGGGAACACTGTACATAATCATAAACTGCCCAGAGAATACTGTAAATAATGATGTTCCAGCCAAGCACCACTGTAAATAATGCAATACTAACCACGGATCACAGCTAATAATGGAGTACTACCCAGGGACCACTGAAAATAATGATATTCTAACCTGTTCCACAGTAAATATGAACATACTACCCAAGGACCACTGTAGATAATGATATTTTACCAAGGGAACGCTGTAAATGATGATATTGTACCCAGGGACCACTGCAAAAAACGATATGCTACACAGAGACCACTGTAAATAATGATGCACTGTCCGGATACAACAGTAAAGAATGATATATTACCAGCCATTGGAGTAATGATATACTACCCAGGGACAACTATAAAAAATGATATTTCACCCAGGGACCATTGTAAATGATAATATTCGATCGGCAAACTGCAAATAACGATATACTACAGAGGGACCACTGTAAATAATGATACACGAAGCAGGGACCATTGTAATAATGCTGCACTATCCAAAGACCACTGTAAGTAATGATATATTGCCCAATGACCACTGTAAATATTGATAAACTACCCAGAATGCACTGTTCTTACTGATATGCTGCCAACAGCCACGGTGTATAATGATATACTACCTAGAGACCACTGTAAGTAATAACATGCTCCCCAGGGACCACTGTAAATAATGATATACAACCCAGGGAACACTGTAAATAATAATAAACTACCCAGAATCCACTGTACTTACTGACATTCTACCCACGGCCACGGTGTATAATGATATACTACCCAGAGCCCAGAGACCACTTTAAATAATGATATATTACTCAGAATCCACTGTACTTACTGATATTCTACCCACTGCCAAGGTGCATAATGATATACTACGCAGGGACCACGGTAAATAATGATACGCTACCCAGGGACCACTCGCGGCCAGCCGACACACACACTGCAGCCCAGGCCACTCCCGTCGCGCCCACTGACACACTCCAGGCCACTCCCGGCCAGCCGATACTCACAATCCAGGCAACTCCCGGCCCAGCCTACACACACACTCTTCAGGCCAGCCCACTCCTGGTCAGCCCACATACACTCGCCAGGAGCCCAGTAGCAGCAGGCACCTTAATGGCGTGTAAAGAATTCAGGCGCCAATTTGAAATGGGCGAGAGGCCCGCGGGCCCTCATCTGTACCAACTACAGCTTCGGGCCGGCAGGGGGAGATACGTTTTGGACGTGCGGGAGTGAGACAGAGGGTTGCTGACGGTTGAGGACATGTCCGCCCACGACAGACTGTCTTAGAATATCATAGAATCTCCAGTGCTGAAAGGGGCCATTAGGCACATCGAGTCTCCATCGAGTCTCCACCGACCCTCGGAAAGAGCACCCGACCCAGGCCCACACCTCCACCCTATCCCAATAACCCAGTAACCCCACCCAACACTAAGGGCAATTTTTTCCGACACTAACAGCAATTCAGCAGAGCCAATCCATCTAACCTGCGAACCAGTGGGAGGAAACCGGAGCACCCGGAGGAAACCCATGCATACACGGAGAGAACGTGCAGATACCGCACAGACAGCGAACAAACCGGGAATGAAACCTAGGACCCTGGAGCTGTGAAGCAATTGTTCTAACCACTATGCTACCGCGTTGTCTATTCTGGGAAACGCACAAAAACCCTCCAACACCCGATAGGAAACATCCTCAGATCCCTGCCGCTGTGTAACTTCACCCACAAGGAGATGCAAACCTTCCCCAGAAACACACACATTCCAGTACACGGTGGTAGAACTGGATTGGTTAGCGGACGGCAAATGCAGACACATTTACAGGAGACATAAGAAACGTCAGGACTCCACTGGAGGAGAAGAAACAAAGGGGAGTGGGGCTGTGGATCTGGACAGAGAGAGGGGGCGGACTCTGGATCGAGGCGCAGCACAGAGTCAACTCCACCTCATCCTGCGCCGGGCTCAGCCTGATGCAGTTCAAGGTGGTGCACAGAGCGGCCTCAACAAGACGCGTCTGAACGGGGTCTTCCTCGAGGTGGTGGACAATTTCGAGAGGTTCCCGTGGGAGGGGGGCGGCCCACCCCAGATTCAGGGAATTTTGGACGGCCACCTTCGAGGTTCTGTCCAAGAGCGGCAGCGCCACCCCGAGACTCAGAATGTATCACAGATCTCGCCGAATTCCTGAGGTTAGGGAAAATAACATTAGAAATACGAGTTTCTGAGCAGGAATTCCACATCACATGAAGCAAATACACAGGCAGATCTTCAGACCGGTTTGCAGCCAGCAGCCAGTGTGCACGGGAGCGGGGGGGGGGGGGGGGGCTGGAGTAAAGCCATTTACTGAAGGAAGCTCAGGCCACCCCGATACGGGGATAAACCGGAGCAAGAAGCAGACCCACCCTCCCTGGAAGACTGCGAGCCAAGAGAGGAATGGGACCTCCTCAGCACCCTCCCGCCCTATCAGAAAGAAGTCGACAACGGCAGCACTGTGGCGGAGTGGTTGGCACTGCTGCCTCAGGGCGCCAAGGTTCCAGGTTCAACCCCGGTTCGGGGTCACTGTCCTTGTGGAGTTTGCACATTCTGCGCGTGTTTGCGTGGGTTTCGCTCCCGCAACCCGAAGATGTGGAGGCGAGGTGTTTTAGAAAAATGAATTCAGTTCTCTAAATTTATTTTTTTTAAGAAAGAAGTCTACAGACAAACAAAGGGAGGATCGCAAAGCGCGCCAAGATACAGGATGGCGAAACTGGGGGAAACCACTATCGCCAAGCGGTAGGGGCCCCAGTGGAACCCAATAAACCAGGGTAAAAAAATAAACAGAAATGTAAACATGTCAGTAATATCCCGCACCAGAGACCAGTCACAGCTATGGTGAAAGCGGAGGGCTGAAGGTAGGAGGTTATGAGATGTGTAGTTTTCTTTTTGGTCCTTGTTTAATATTCAATGTTAGAAACATAACTCTTTTTTCTTTTCTATTCGGTAACTGTTCCAAGAAACATCAATAAAAACATTTTGTTTTAAATTGCGCCGACCTGAATCTCTTGTGTAAAACTTCATCTGATGTTCGAATGTCAGAATTGTACTGACGTGTATCCGTCCATTCCGCAGAGCCATTCAGAAAAAACAAGCGCCCAAAAATACCATAACCACAACAGCACAGGTTCAGCCCGAACCTTCTCCTTTAATTCCAATTATTTTGATTCCTCCCCTCCCTCTTAACCCTCTGGCTGTCTTATGTGTGTCTGGGTGAACGGTGGGATGGGGTTTCCGAAATAGGTCGATTATTTCCTTCAGACGCTCATCTTTTATACGTGTTATTAATAAATAGTTTATTAATATTTTACCTATCAATCTGGTGCCAGTGACTCATTGGAGCAGTCAATGGTTTAAAACCTTTGGAAAACACGCAACTCATTGATTAATTGACTTCTGTTGCGACTCCCGAGGTCTGCGGGGCTGGAACTTGCAGCACACTTACCAAGGAAGTCGTTACAATATTCGCTACAGTTCAGAATAATGAATGGGGCTGGGTCATAGAAAGCTATAAAAAAAGATAAATGTAGGAATAATGCTCCCGATGGCACAGGAGATGGGAACTAGGGGCACAACCTGAGGATGCGGATAGGCCATTTAATACTGATAGGAGACATTTCCTCACACAGGAGACGGGAACTAGGGGCACAGCCTGAGGATGCGGACAGGCCATTTAATACTGATAGGAGACATTTCCTCACACAGGAGACCGGAACTAGGGGCACAGCCTGAGGATGCGGATAGGCCATTTAATACTGATAGAAGACATTTCCTCTCATAGGAGGCCGGAACTAGGGGCACAGCCTGAGGATACGGATAGGCCATTTAATACTCATAGGGGACATTTCCTCACACAGGAGACCGGAACTTGGGGCTCAGTGTGAGGATGCGGATAGGCTATTTAATACTGATTGGAGACATTTCCTCATACAGAGAGTTGTGAACCTGTGGAATTGTCCGCCACAGAAAGTAGTTGGTTAAAACATTGCATATTGCCAAGGAGCAGCTGGTTATGGCACTTGGGGCTAAAGGGATCCATGGATAGTGAGGAAAGAAGGAACAGGTTAGTTAGTCGGATGATCAGCGATGCACACAATGCATGTGAAGCAGACTGAAAGGGCCGAATGGCCTCCTCCTGCTCCCATGTTCAATGATTCTAGAAAACAATCTCCTGTCAATAATGTAGTAACACCCATTGGACTCAGCGGTGGAAATTATTGTCTTTCCCAAGACGCTTGCAGAGTGCGAGCTCCCTCGTTAATGTGCCAGAGAGAACTCATCAATGTTGTCTGCAACGTCAGCAGCTCGGTACCGGCCTGTTGGTTTGGTTATTGTCACGTGTACCGAGAAGCAGTGAAAAGTATTGTTTTTCGTGCAGCGCAGGCAGATCATTCCGTACATGAAAAGGAAATACATAATAGGAAAACACAACATAAATATCTAGACACAGGCATCGGCTGAAACATACAGAGTGCAGAACTACTCAGCAGCGAAGATGTGTGAAGATATCAGATCAGTCTATAAGCCCATCAGTCCATAGAGAGTCGTTTAGTAGTCTGGTAACAGCGTCTGTTAGTGCATGTTCTCAGACTGTTGCATCTCCAGCCCAATGGAAGTATTTGGAAGAGTGAGTACGCCGGGTGGGAGGGGTCATTGATTATGCTGCCCACTTTCCCCAGGCAGCGGGAGGTGTAGATAAAGTCAATGGGTTGGAGGTGGGTTCGTGTGATGGACTGGGCTATGTTCACCACTAACCAAAGTTTTTTGTTGTCTTGGGCTTAGCAGTTGTCATACCAGGGTGTGATGCAGCCAGATAGAATGCTTTCTATGATGCATCTGTAAAAGTTGGTAAGAATTCATGTGGACATTCCGAATATCATTAGTTTCCTGAGTAAGTATAGGAGTTGTTGTTCTTTCATGGACGTTGCGTCGACGTAGGTGGACCAGGACAGACTGTTGGTGATTTTCCCAGCTGGAAATCTGAAGCTGTTAACCATCTCCACCTCGACCCGTTGATGCTGACAGGATTATGTACAGGACTTTGCGTCCTGAAATCAATGATCAGCTCTTTAGTTTTGGTGGCATTGTGGGATAGGGTGTTGTCATTATACGATTCCAGTAGGTTCTCTATATCCCTCCTGTTTTCTGACTCATCGTTGTTCGAGATCCGACCCACTATGGTCGTGTCGTCAGCAAACTTGGAGATGTAGTTGGATACAAATTTCGCCACGCAGTCGTGTGTGAGTAGGGGGTATAGTAGTTGGCAAAGTACACAGCCTTGCGGGCCCCGGTATTAAGAATAATTGTGGAGGAGGTGTTGTTTTTTATTCTTACTGAGTGTGGTCTGTGGGTCAGATAGTCGAGGATCCAGTTCCTGATCGAGGAGCCTAGGTTTTGGAGCTTTTATTTGAGCTTGGCTGGCATTATGGTGTTGAATGCTGAGTTGTAGTCAATCAACAGGTGTCTGATAAAGGAATCCCTGTTGTCAAGATGTTCCAGGCATGAGCGCAGGGCCATGGTGTTGGCGTCTGCTGTGGACGCGCTACCGTGATGGGCGAATTAGAACATAGAACATAGAACAGTACAGCACAGAACAGGCCCTTCGGCCCTCGATGTTGTTCCGAGCAATGATCACCCTACTCAAACCCATGTATCCACCCTATACCCGTTACCCAACAACCCCCCCCCTCCGCCTTTAACCTTACCTTTAGGACACTACGGACAATTTAGCCTGGTCAATCCACCTAACCCACACATCTTTGGACTGTGGGAGGAAACCGGAGCACCCGGAGGAAACCCACGCACACACGGGGAGGACGTGCAGACTCCGCACAGACAGTGACCCAGCCGGGAATCGAACCTGGGACACTGGAGCTGTGAAACATTTATGCTAACCACCATGCTACCGTGCTGCCCCAAATTGCAGTGGAACTCTGCACTTTGGGAGTGTGAAGTTGATGTGTCTGATGACCAACCTCTGGAAGCGTGTCATTATGTTCGATAACAGGGATAGTGGACAATTATCCTTCAGGCACATTGTCTGGCTTCACTTTGGCACCAGTATGATGGTGGTCTTCTTGAAGCAGGTGGGGATCGCGCAGCAGAGTATGCAGAGGTTGAAGATATCCGTGAACAAATCAGCCAGCTGGTCCGTGCAGGATCTGAGTGCACGACCAGCTGGCTGATTTGTTCACGGACATCTTCAACCTCTGCATACTCTGCTGCGCGATCCGGGCCGGGCCCTTCGCCTTCCGGGGAATCACTTCTAAGAATGCCGATCTGATTTAGGAAGGTGTGACGTTGTGTTTGGCGTGTCCGGGGCTGCTGGAACAGTCAACAGCGCTTTGATGGTGTCCTGCACGAACCGAGTGTAGAATGCATTGAGCTCATCAATGAGGGGTGTGCTGCTGCTGGACATTCTGTTCAGCTTCGGTTTGTAGACCGCTATGTTGATAATCCAGTTCCATTGTGAACTTTACTATTGAAATTGCTACCATCGTCTCTTCAGACAGTGTATTCCAGATTATAACAATCCCCTGTCAGTATTTATCCAGTTCCATTTTGCACTTTACTGTTGCATCTGCTCTCATAGTGTCCTCAGATTGTGTATTCCAGATTATAACAATCCCCTGTCAGTATTTATTCATTTCCATTGTGAAATTTACTATTGAAACTGCTCCCAACGTGTCTTCAGACAGTGTATTCCAGATTAAACCAGCTCTGTATTAAATGTCCTATTAATAGCCTCACGCCGTCTTTCATTAATTATTGCAAATCTTGTTACTGCTGCTGGTTCCAGTGGCACTCTTCCTGCTCACTCTCTTAAACTCCTAATTTGGAGTCCGCTGTGAAATTGTACTTTACCTTAAACTGATCTGCAGGTTGCACTTCCAGTTTACTAATCCCACCATTCAACTGAAATCCTTAATCCCTGACGACATTCCATTAAATATCCTGTTTTCTCTCCAAGATCCTCACATACGTTTTGCATATTTAGGGCAGAACAAGAAGCAATTCATCAGCTATGGTCCTATCTATAAATCTAGTTATGATTCTACAAGCTATTGGCAAAGTATTAGAAAGTGGTATTAAAATGCTCAGGTGGTTGTTTTTTACCTGCGCAGTCCAGATGGGCCGAATGACCTTTCTGTGTTCTGGACCTCGATGACTCTGTAATCCTAACATAATTTTAGGAGTCTCCGCCTCTATTGTTAAAGTTCAATATCTTCTGAGAATTTTCCAATGTTGTCAACATATCCTTCCAGTGCAAAGTATGGACATGTGCCCGCTCCCATCCTGACAACTTTTTAACATTGTCCCGTTTAGCTTATGTTTCCTGTCCTCAGCCCTCACCCTAATGCATCATCCACACAATAGTGATTCAAATTTACCTTCCCCGTGACTCTCCCTTTCACAGATCTGGGAAAATCCTGCTGAAGATTGTTACTACCCTGCTCGCTGTTTCACTGCTGAGTGTCTGTCATTTGCGAATGTTGAAATTTTTTCCATTGAAGCCTATTTCAGTGAATTATATCTTGAGCCATTGTCCTAATGTCGACCCAAAGTGAACAGCAATGTCTACTCCCCCTGCTGTCCGAATGACCACCCTTCACCGCTTATCTCTGCTTTCTGTTTCTCAGCCAAAATCACATTCACACTGTCACAGACCGTCTAATCCATGGCTTTGGGACTCGATAACAACTCCAAAAAATGACATTAGATCACAATATGTTCCAGTTCATGAATTCATTTCAGTTCCCTCATTAGTCCTCCGGTTATCTTGAAAAATAACTGCAATAACAACATGCGATGTGATTTACCACGAATATCGCCGTGCTCCCGGTCACTTACAACACCATTTGCTCGCGAAGGAGCAATGATCATTTTGTCTCGTCTGACCACTAGAAATATCCTGGTGACTAACATTATACTGACTGCTCTGTCACTCCAGGGTTTATCCCTCTCTCTTTTTGTAATCAAAATGGGACATTGACAATCCCCCAATCCTCTGGAACCAGTCGGATAACAAAGTAGGATTGAATATCAGGGTCAGTGTTTGCACTATTTCCACACTGCACCCCTCAGTCACTCTCACACAGCCGATCCAGACCCAGTTAATCTTCTACTTCATTGTGATACAAAAAGTATCTGATTGAAAGGGGTTAACTGAGCCTGTTTGTTTAGTGAGTGTGATTAATGTCAGTCTCCCTGGATCCTAACCGAGTCACTGGAGTGTTTCTCTCTGCTATTAATAAGCGATTCCTTTCATTGTGTTATCCCAAACTCAGCGGGAGCGTCAATTCCAACACTGCCAGAGATCAGCGGCTCCAGAGAGACCGAGAGGAGGGAGCAGAATCTGGGAACTATCCACAGGATCATTACAGCAGTGGATCAGAATCTGGGAACAATCCACAGGAACGTTACAGGAATGGATCAGAATATGGGAATAATCCACAGGAAAGCGACAGCAATGGATCAGTATATGGGAACTATCGATCTGAACGTTACAGCAATAGACAGGAATTTATCCTGGGGTATTTCCTATGTGTATTTCCAGTCTTTATCATGGAGGATCCACGGCGCACTAATGATAATTCAGGCGGGTTATTATCCCCTCCTGGCTGTTGTCGGTGTCCCTGGTAAGTCCCCCTGTCCAGTTATCTATTGCAGAAATCACTTTAAGTATATGATTGTTCTCGTTATAAACATCTTGGAAAGATTGAATCCATGTTCTTCACTTCATATGTTTGTAAGTTCATAAGGTATAGGATCAGAATGAGGCCATTTGGCCCATCGCGTCTGCTCCGACATTCGATCCTGGCTGACTCATCCTCAGCTTAACGCCACCGTCCCGCCATTTCTCCAAAATTCTCTACCCATTAATAATTCAAAATCTACCCAACTCCTTCTTAAATGTACTCACTGTCCCAGCATCCACCACACTCTGGAAAGCGAATTCCACAGGTTCACGTCCCATTGGGAGTAGTTTCTCCTCAGCTGCTTTACATTCGCTGCCTGGTTTCCTGTGATTATGACCTCTCGTTCTGGAATGTCACAGAAGAGAAAGCATCCACTCAACTTCTACTTTATCCATACTTGTTATCAGCATGTAACCCTCAATTTTATCGTCATTCATTCTTTTCGACTACAGAGAGTATAGGAGCAGAGTGTGAGGCGAATCTAACACAATAAGGAGCTCGTCACAGAACTGTGCCACCTTCTTCAACACGACCTGGAACCTCACACCAGTATGTGGATGGTCCTCTCAGTGGCTGTAAACGGCACAGTTCCATTGACCTTCTCTCTATCATGAATTGAAAAGCCCTCTCAGTAATGGTGACCATGAAATTGTGGTGGTTTGAGGCAACACTGCAGGGATTTCTTGTATAACAAGAATGGGGTTTATTGAGAAGAAGTAAATGGTAACTATATACAGCCAAAGAGGTCACTGAAACAGCTTTTTAATGGGGGGCTCCCAGACCACACTGTCTGCCCCTGCTCCCAGGTATTATTGAGAAGGAAATGGTTAACTTTATACAGCCACAGAGGTCACAGAAACAGCTTTTTAATGGGGGGATCCAGGACCACACTGGCTTCCCCCTGCTACCAGGGATTATTGAGAAGGAAATGGTTAACTCTTTTCAACCACAGAGGACACTGAAACAGCTTTTTAATGGGGGGGCTCCCGATGCCATACTGCCTGGCCCCTGCTCCAAGAGTTTTTTCCCCATTAGTCGGGGTTCACACACTCACACACGATAGGCGCCGAGGGGGTAACGTGAACCACATGTGATCACCCCAGAAAACGACAGCGCCATCATATTCCTCACATTTATGTCCCTCAGTAACATATAAACAACTTGAGTAATTTACAGTGAACTGTGCACAAGAAAAGCTGGAGAGATTAAAAAGGGGCAATTCAGTACAGTCCTTCAGAGAGGTAAACTGTGGCATGGTGGATCACCTTGGGCCTCATTCGGCTCACCCACCAATAGGGTAGTGTTGTTGTCAGCGGCGGTATGTTGCCTCCAGGATTCGACACCACTTCATCGGGGTCGCTGGTGAGTTCTCTCCAGATTCACTCTCCGGTTCCCTCGATTCCGGCTCTGCCGCGGGGGCACTGGTGATGCCAGCTGGCACAAACTGTTCAGACATTGGCTGTGTGACCTTTCAACTAATTAAATGGTCGAAGTACTTCGTCACTCGTCTGTCTTGTCATTCCACCATGTCTGACACTGAGCCGTCTGTGTGGTAATTCCACCATGTTTGACACTGAGCCGTCTGCCTGGCAATTCCACCATGTCTGTCACTGCGCCGTCTGCCTAGCAATTCCACCATGTCTGACACTGAGCCGTCTGCCTGGCAATTCCACCATGTCTGTCACTGAGCCGTCTGCCTAGCAATTCCACCATGTCTGACACTGAGCCATCTGCCTGGCAATTCCACCATGTCTGTCACTGAGCCGTCTGCCTGGCAATTACACCATGTCTGACACTGAGCCGTCTGCGTGGCAATTCCACCATGTCTGACACTGAGCCGTCTGCCTGGCAATTCCACCATGTCTGACACTGAGCCGTCTGCGTGGCAATTCCACCATGTCTGACACTGAGCCGTCTGCCTGGCAATTCCACCATGTCTGACACTGAGCCGTCTGCCTGGCAATTACACCATGTCTGTCACTGAGCCGTCTGCCTGGCAATTACACCATGTCTGTCACTGCGCCGTCTGCCTGGCAATTCCACCATGTCTGACACTGGATCGTCTGCCTGGCAATTCCACCATGTCTGACACTGAGCCGTCTGCCTGGCAATTCCACCATGTCTGACACTGGACCGTCTGCTTTGCAATTCCACCATGTCTGACACTGGACCGCCTGCCTTGTAATTCCATCATGTCTGACATTGGACCAAACTTCACCACAATTCTACCGGGCATCCACTGTGGGCCTGATGCAAAGTCCCTTACAAAGAACAGGTCTCCGACTTTAAATGGCCTGTCTCCTTTTACCGAGTTCTGTTACTTCGATTGGAGGCAAGAGGCACCGCCAGCCTCCCCAACAAATTGGGGATAATGAGGTCTGAACGAGCCTGGTAGTGTTGCCCACTGAATGGCTCTGCGGTGTGACTCCAGTGGTGCTGCGTGGCGGGGTGTGGGTGGGGGGGGGGCGGTTTGTGCGTGTACAATTCGAGAGAAGTATGTGAGCCACCTTGATATTTAATGGTCTGTTCGTCTTCCTCACTGCTGACAACATCTGAGCGGCTCTCTTACAGACCATCCGAGGCCGGGAGGCCGGCGCTTTTGCAATGTTGTGGATGCCGGTTGTATTGACAAACTGCTGACATCCCTCCTTGGTGAAAGGTCACATTGTCGGACAATAATTCTTCTGCGAGGCCGAGGGTCGCAGAAAAATCAACGCAGACCCTCTGTGGTGGATTCTGGGGTGGTTGTCCACATCGCCTGCACATTGAAACAGCTCCAGTCGGAGTCGTCTATGTTCAGGAACATTCTTCTCAGAATGGCTTTGTGAAATACTTATGTAACCTCATCAACGGAAGGCGGGGATATCCCTTTGGATACAGGGGGGCTGTGAGTGGCAACGTCTGCTGTGCCTGGAAAAAATCACAATGGAGCATAATTTGCTCAATGTCCTTATCGAAGTCGGGCTACCGACTCCACCTTCTGGTCAACATTCCCATCCGTGTCTGACCAGGGTGAGAACTGTATCACCCCTGCAGTTGTTGAGTATTGGGTTAAGAGACATTGCTATTACCTGTCTCTTTGATGTTAAGTCTTCAATAATTGACACTGATATGTAAAGGGGCTTCAGGTGCCCTCTGCATCGGGTGATGTGTAGAGTCTGTTGGAAGAAATAAATGTGTGTTGGAGAAAAAGGAACAGAACTTTTGTCTCATCATGCCACAGCATCTAATGTGTCTAACAGCAGCTCCTGGTCAACATTCCCATCGATGGCCGAGGTGTGCATTGTGTAACCACTGCAGCTGGTAAACATTCCTATCTGCAGAAAATACGGAGGCTGGGGATTGAGGGTGAGTTAGAGATGTGGATCAGAAATTGGCTAGTTGAAAGAAGACAGAGGGTGGTGGTTGATGGCAAATGTTCAGAATGGAGTTCAGTTACGAGTGGCGTACCACAAGGATCTGTTCTGGGGCCATTGCTGTTTGTCATTTTTATAAATTACCTAGAGGAAGGCACAGAAGGTTGGGTGAGTAAATTTGCAGACGACACTAAAGTCGGTGGAGTTGTAGACAGTGTGGAAGGATGTTGCAGGTTACAGAGGGACATAGATAAGCTGCAGAGCTGGGCTGAGAGGTGGCAAATGGAGTTTAATGTAGAGAAGTGTGAGGTGATTCACTTTGGAAAGAATAACAGGAATGCGGAATATTTGGCTAGCTGTAAAATTCTTAGCAGTGCGGATGAGCAGAGGGATCTCGGTGTCCATGAACATAGATCCCTGAAAGTTGCCACCCAGGTTGATAGGGTTGTGAAGAAGGCCTATGGTGTGTTGGCCTTTATTGGTAGAGGAATTGAGTTCCGGAGCCATGAGGCCATGTTGCAACTGTACAAAACTCTGGTACGGCCGCATTTGGAGTATTGCGTACAGTTCTGGTCGCCTCATTATAGGAAGGACGTGGAAGCTTTGGAACGGGTGCAGAGGAAATTTACCAGGATGTTGCCTGGTATGGAGGGAAAATCTTATAAGGAAAGGCTGATGGACTTGAGGTTGTTTTCGTTAGAGAGAAGAAGGTTAAGAGGTGACTTAATAGAGGCATACAAAATGATCAGAGGGTTAGGTAGGGTGGACAGTGAGAGCTTTCTCCCGCGGATGGAAGTGGCTAGCACGAGGGGACATAGCCTTAAATTGAGGGGTAATAGATATAGGACAGACGTCAGAGGTAGGTTTTTTACGCAAAGAGTGATGAGGCCGTGGAATGCCCTACCTGCAACAGTAGTAAACTCTCCACCATTGAGGACATTTAAAAGTTTATTGGATAAGCATTTGGATGATAATGGCATAGTGTAGGTTAGATGGCATTTAGTTTTTGACTTCCCATGTCGGTGCACATCGTGGGCCGAAGGGCCTGTACGCGCTGTATCGTTCTATGTTCTATGTTCTGTGTGTATCCAGGGTGTGCTCTGTATAAACCCTGAAGCTACTGGTCAACTTTCCCATTTCTGTGTGGCCAGGGTGTGCACCCTTTAAATCCTGTAGACCCTGGTCAACATTCCCATCAATGTGTGTGGCCAGGGTGTGCTCTGTATAACTCCTGCAGCACCGGGTCAACATTCCCTCACTTTGTGGCCAGGGTATGCACTGACTAACTACTGCAGACGTCGCTGTCTCGCTGGGGATGGAACCAGCACCCCGAAGCCCAGAGGAATAATCTGTTCTCAAAACGCAGTTACTGGGCCTTAGCGTTCTGAATTGTCTGGATGCCATCCGGTGAGGATCATTCGCTTCTCCCTGGAAAGAATTAGATCGCGGTGAGTCCGGTTCTTTATATGGACGAACGAGACCAGGGGGTTTCTGTCAAAGTTACGAGCCGGACTATCCCCTGCCGGACGGATTCGGATATCAAACGTATTGAAAGCTGGAGCCGACTCTGAACATCGGTGTTTGTGATCTGCATCCCCGGCTGATGCTGGGAAATGGAGCTAGAGGCCACCAAACACAAATCCACCGCCAGACACTGACTGAGGCAATTGGAGGAATTGGCGTGTCTTTACCCAGGAGCCCCAGCAGAGACTGAGAGTCTGGAGAATGTTTAAAGGCCGGCCGTGCATGTACAGTTTGAATTTAGTCACATCATTATTTGCAGCAAGGCCGTCTTCTCTCAATCTGTGCACACTTACAGTAGGAGTCGGTGACAGTTCGGGGGACAAAGGCACTCGGCCTCTCTGAGTCATCCTCCATCCCGTGGTACAGGACAACACCTATTCAAGACGACGAAGTGCCGCAGGACAAGCTGAGTAGTACGTTGGGTGCTGCCCACTCAGAAAACTGAAGACGTCTTCATTCTACAACACCCAGGTCCCCATGAACGGGCCCATCATCCAACAGACCCCCGCGTTTTCTCCATTGGTTGTGATACGGATGCTCACACATTTTAGGTCCCGAATTGGTCTCGGGACCACTGCTTCAAGGAGCCCTCTTGCCTCAGAAAACATCATTGATGGTTGTAGTCATCAATATAGTTTGCTGATGTCCTTTCGGGAAGAAAGTCTGCCATCCTTACCCAGTCTGACATCGGTGTGACACCAGACCCACAGTAAAGGCCCCTTCATATCACCGCCATAATGATGGCGACCATGACATACCGCCCCCCTGGGTCTGTAACAGTCTTTGTCGCCCTAAACCTTGTCCTCTTGCCGATCAGGATCGCCATCCCCCTGGCCCTTGTCCCATAACAGGAATGGTAGGTTTGCCCACCCAGGCCTTTCTTACCCGCAGTTGGTCCTGCTCCCTCAGGTGCGTCACTTGGAGGAAGACTATGTCGGCCCTCATGCTTCTCAGGTGGGTGGGGACTCCAGATCGCATCACTGGGCCGTTATGTCCCCTTACGTTCCATGTGATTATTCTGGTGGGGGGCTTCTGCCCTCTCGCTCCTGTGGGATTAACCATATTTGTCCGGTGGACGTACTCCTGCCCTCTGGGGTTTCCCTTTGTTAGGGGGCTGTCCAGGATGGCCGCTATCACTGCTCTCCCCATGCGGTCGGGTCTCTACGGTCCGGGATTTCCCCTTGTCCTGGGGGCACCAGCCATGGCCGTCCACTGTGTGTCCGCCACGCGGGTAGTCCCCTGCACTCCGGGGGCCCCCTTCGCCCACAGACCGTACTGGGTGGGTGCTTGCAGCGGTTCCCTGTTTTGAGCCCTTGGTTGTGGCACTTTGTGACCCTGTTCTTTTTCTGGCCTCTTTTCATCCCTTTGTCCCTGCATTTCCCCTCCCTGGTCTCTCGCACCCTGAGTGACCCCCCTCCCCCCCGCTCTCTCCCTTTTCCCTTCTCCCCTGTACGCCCCTCCTTTGCCCCTCTATCCCCTATTCCTGTCCCCATTTGCTCTCCCTACTTTGATGGGTGATCCCCCCCTCCCTGCCTGGCGCCTTCCCCCCTGTTGGGGGTGCACCACGGCCCTGCTTTGTTGCGTGCCCCCGTCGCTAGCTTTCCTGCTAGTACAGTGGCCCCCCTCTCGGAGGTTGCTGTCCCGCTTCTCCTCTGCCTGGCCTCTACGGTTTTCTGCCCTCTCCTCTTCCACCTTACCCTGCGCCCCTCTCTCCTGCTCGCCCTTCTCCAATACTCCCATTCCCTCGTCCTGTGGCCTGGCCTCTCACCTGGAGCGGTCCCTTGGGCAGTGGGTTGCTTTTTGTTCTAGGTGTTCCTGCTGGGGGGGAGGGGGTGGCTTTGCCTCGCCCCTCCCCACCCCCCTGTCGGCGTGTCGCTTCTCCTTGCCATGGGCCCCTCGTCCCTACGTCCCCTGGCGTTTTTCCAGCCCGTGCTCCTCGACGAACCTATTCGCCTCAGCAGGGGCTATAAAGAAATATTCCTTGTTTTGGTATGTGACCCAGAGTTTTGCGGGGTACAGAATACCAAAACGTACTTTGCTCTTGTAGAGAGCTGCTTTCGCTCTGTTGAACTCAGCCCGTGTCTTAGTTATGTCCGCTCCAAGATCCTCGTAGACTCGGATGGCGTGCCCTTCCCATTTGCAGGCTCTATTTCCCTTGTCCCAGCGCAAGATTGTCTCCCTATCCCGGTAGTGGTGCAGTTTGGCTATGATTGCTCTTGGCTGTTCCCCTGCTTTGGGCTTCAGGCGCAGCGACCGATGAGCTCTGTCCATTTACGGTGTGGTGGGAAAAGTGTCCCTCCCAACTAAGGTGCCCAGCATCGCAGATACGTATGCCATGGGGTTTCTGCCCTCGGTCCCCTCTGGCAGGCCCACTATCCTAACATTTTGCCTTCTCGAGCTGTTTTCCTGGTCGCCTACCCTGCCCTTCAGGCTCCCCTGTGTTGCGCCCAGTCTCGCCACTTCCCTCTCCAGGGCCGTGACCCGGTTGCTCATGTCTGTCGCTGCTTTCTCTAGCTCCTTAATGGTTGCCTCATGGGCTTCCAGTTTCTCCCCTTGGGCTTCAAGTTTCTCCCCTTGGGCATCCACTTTCTCTTCCAATCTGGTCAGAGCCTGCTGCACCCCTGACATGTCCCTGGCCACTGCTGCCTGTACTGCGGCCTCTGCGTCTGCTTTCCCCTCTGCCTTGATTACCTGCAGCTGCTCCCTCAGCACCTCGGCAAAGGCTGCCTTCCAATTCGAGCCCCCCTCTAGCCCCAGGGGAGAGGGTACCTGTCTGTCCAGCTCTTTTTGATGCGGCGAAACATCCGTCCCGCTGCTTTGTGTGCTGATTCGTTCGCCTGAGCTGGCTTGCCCTTTGTCCCGTCTGCTTCTGGTGCCCCCTTCTGGCACTTTTTTCTCCCCCTTCCCTTTCATCTTTTCTTCTCCCCTTGTTTTTCTTTTCCCACCTTTTCCGCACCCTATTTTTATTTTATTTATTATTATTATTATTATTTTTTCCCCCTCCCCTCTCCTCCTTTCTTTCCTTTACCCCTTTATTTTATTTATTTATTAATTATTTTCTCTCCTCCTCCCCGCTTTTATGCAACTCCTCTCAGATGGGCTTACTTTTTCTGGGAGCGAGTGTAGAAAGAGAGGAAATAGTATATATATCCCTCCTCTCTCTTTAACAGTTTTCTTTTGGGTTTTAAAAAAAAAAGAAATAAAAGTCCTTTTTTGTTTTCTCTCCCCCTTCCTCTCTCCTCACTCACCCAGGAGAGAGAGAGAGAGAGGCTTTTGCCCAGTCCCTTTGTTCTTGCCACGAGTTGGTCGCTGCCGTTTGGGGGAGGGTGGGTTGGGCCGGTCCCCGCTGCCGCACTTCGCACCCCGCGTCCTCCTGGTCGCTGCCGCCGGCTGGGCCCCCCTTCGGTCCCTGCCGCAGCGCACCTGGCCTGCGTTTGGGGGGGGGGGGGTTGGTGGGGGTGGGGGGGCCTGCCGCTGCCGCGCCGCTACCGGCCTGCGTTGGTGGGGGGGGGGGTTTGGACCTGTCGCTGCCGCACCGATCCTGCCGCCGCCAAGCCCCTCTGCTGCCGCCGCTGCCGCCAAGCCCCTCTGCTGCCGCCAAGCCCCTCTGCTGCCGCCGAGCCCCTCTGCTGCCGCCGCTGCCGCCAAGCCCCTCTGCTGCCGCCAAGCCCCTCTGCTGCCGCCACTGCCGCCAAGCCTCTCTGCTGCCGCCACTGCCGCCAAGCCTCTCTGCTGCCGCCAAGCCCCACTGTTGCCGCCGAGCCCCTCTGCTGCCGCCACTGCCGCCAAGCCCCTCTGCTGCCGCGAAGCCCCTCTGCTGCCGCCGCTGCCGCCAAGCCCCTCTGCTGCCGCCAAGCCCCTCTGCTGCCGCCACTGCCGCCAAGCCTCTCTGCTGCCGCCAAGCCCCACTGTTACCGCCGAGCCCCTCTGCTGCCGCCGCTGCCGCCAAGCCCCTCTGCTGCCGTGAAGCCCCTCTGCTGCCGCCGCTGCCGGCAAGACCCTCTGCTCCCGCCAAGCCCCTATGCTGCCGCCACTGCCGCCAAGCCTCTCTGCTGCCGCCAAGCCCCACTGTTGCCGCCGCCGCTGCCGCCATGCCTCTCTGTCGCCGCCGTCACTGCCGCCAAGCCCCTCTGTCGCCGCCGCTGCCGCCGCCGAGGATCCTCCGCCGACAGGGCTGCGGGGGGGGGGGGGGGGGGGTTGGTGTCTCTCCCCTGTTCTCTGCCGCTTGCGGGAGCCCATCACCCTACGACCGCACCGCTCGCCGACTGGAAGTCGAATCCTCAACCTCACCTTATATATTGAAACGCTAATCCTCTCACCCTGAATTTCACATTCCACCACATTTTGTGTGGGGGGTCCGTGTGTGACTGGGTGGTTAGTGTGTGGGAGTGTTAGTGTTTGTGGGGGGTTTAGTGTTTGTGATTGTATTAGTGTGTAGGAGGGTTAGTGTGTGTGTTGGGTTAGTCGATGGGGAGGTTAGTTTGTGTGTGCGCGGCGATGGGAGTGTTAGTATGTGGTGTTAGTGCGTGTGGGTGTGTTAGTGGGAGTGTGGGGGCTTAGTGTGTGTGGGGGTAAGTGTGTGTGCAGGGGGTTCGTGTTTGTCTGCGGGGGTTAGTGTGTGGGGCTGTTAGTGTTTGTGGTGGATTTAATGTTGTGATAGTGTTGTTGTGTGGGAGGGTTAGTGCGTGTGTGGGGGGTTAGTTTGTGTGGGGCGTTCGTGTATAGCTGGGTGGTTTGTGTGTGTGAGGGAGTTAATGTGTGTGAGCGGATTAGTAGGTGTGCTGCTGGAGTTACTGGATGTGGGGTTTTGTGTGTGGTGGGTTAATGCATGTGTGGAGGTTTAGTGTCGTGTGGTGATCTGTGTGTACGTGCAGGAGGTTAGTGTTTGTGGGAGTCTTAGTGTGTGTGGGGTGTTTAGTGTGAGTGTGGGGGGGGGGCGTTAGTGCATCTGCAATGTTAGTGATTGTGTGGGGAGGTAGTTGTGTGTGGGGATTAATTTGTATGTGGGCTTAATGTGTGTGGGGTTTAATTTGTATGGGTGGGTGAGTGTGTGTGGGAGTTAGTGTAAGTGGGATGAGTGGGGGGTTAGGGTATGTGGGGCTGAGTGGGTGTGGGGGTTCGGTTTGTGTGGGCTGCTGGTTACAGTGTGTTTGTGGGAGGGTTAGTTCGTGGGCGGGTTAGTGTGTGTGAATGGGGAGTTCGTGTTGTGGGCGTGTTAGTTGGTGTGAGGGGGTGTTAGTGTGAGTGTACGGATTAATATGTGGGTTGCGCGGTTAGTGTGTGTGGGGTTTAGATTGTGTGGAGCGGGCGTGTAACGGGTGTGTGAGGGTTTAGTGTCGTGTGGGGGGGTCAGTGTGTGTGTGAGGGGGGGGGGGGGTAATGTATGTGGGAGAGTTAGTGTGTGCGTGTGGGGGTTTAGTGCGTGTGGTGGGGCTAGTGTGTGTCCGGTTATAGTGTTTGTGTGGGGGGTAGGTATGTGTGGGTTCTTAGTCTGTGGGTGGGTTAGTTTGTGTGGGAGAGTTAGTGTGTGTGGGAGGTGAGCTTGTGTGGGGGATTAGTGTGTGGGGGGCGTTAGATTGCGTGGGAGGGTTAATGTCTGTGGGGAGTTAGTGTGTGTGGGGTAGGTGTGTGTTGGGG
The DNA here is from genome assembly GCF_902713615.1 of Scyliorhinus canicula. Taxonomy (NCBI): domain Eukaryota; kingdom Metazoa; phylum Chordata; class Chondrichthyes; order Carcharhiniformes; family Scyliorhinidae; genus Scyliorhinus; species Scyliorhinus canicula. Next base: position 469,735 of record NW_024055730.1, read on the forward strand.
CTTAGTGTATGTAGGGGGTGTTAATGTGGTTGGGCGTTAGTTTTTCGTGTGGGGGTTAGTGTTTGTTTGGGGGCTTTAGTGTGTGCAGCTGCGGTTTATAGTGTGTTTTGGGGGTTAGTTTGTGAGTGGGGGCGTGTTAGTGTGTGGGGGGTTCGTGTGTCACTGGGTGGTTAGTGTATGTGTGAGGGGGGTTAGTTTGTGTGCGGGGGTTAGTGTGTGTGGGGAGATTAGTGTGTGTGTTGGCGTGTTAGTGGGTGTGTGGGGGTGTTAGTGTTCGTGGGAGGGTTAGTGTGTGTGGGGGGATAGTGTATCTGGGGGGTGCTAGTGTGTGGGGGGTTAGGGTTTGTGGAGCTAGTGTGTGTGGGGGTTTTAGCGTATGTGGGTGGTTTAGTATGTCTGGATCGAGGTTGTGTGGGGCTTAATGGGTGTGGGTCAGTGTTTGTGTGTTAGTTTGTATGGTGGGTTTAGTGAATTGGTGGACTAGTGTGCGTGTGGATTTTAGTGCTTGTGGGAAGGTTAGTGTGTAGGAGGGTTACTGTGTGTGGGGTGATTAGTTTGTGTGTGGGGAGTTAGTGTGTGTCTGCGGGGTTACTCTATGTGTGTTGGCAGAGTATGTCTGTGTTGAGTGTTTGTGGGAGCAGTTTGCGTGTGGGGGGGCTAGTGTGTGCGTCGGGTGGTTAGCGTGTGTGGGGGGGTTAGGGTTTGTGGGATGGTTAGTGTATGGGGGCGGTTGTGTGTTTCTGGGAGAGGTCAGTGTGTGTGTGTAGGGGCTAGTGTTTGTGGGATGATTAGTGTTTGAGTGTGGGAGGGTTTTAGATTGCGTACGTGCAGAATAGTGTGAGTAAAGCGGTTATTTTGTATGTCGGGGTTAGTTTGTGTGTGGGGGGTTATTGTGTATGCGGTGTTAGTGTGTGTGGGGGAGTTAGTGTGTGTGGGTGTTAGTGTGTCTGCGTGGTTAGTGTGTGCATGGGGGGTTAGTCTGTATGTGGGGGCGTGTTATTTTGTGTGGGAGGTTTAGTGTGTCTGGAGGGAGGTCGTGTGGGCGTCAGTGTGTGTGGGGGAGGTATTTGTGTGTGGGGGCGTTATTGTGTGTGTGGCAGGGTTAGTGTGTGTTTGGGAGAATTCGTGTGTGTGTGGGCGTGTTAGTGGGTGTGTGGGAGCGTTAGTGTCTGTGGGGTTAGTGTTTGTGGGAGGCTTAGTGTGCGGTGGGCTAGGGTGTGTGTGGAGGGTCAGGAGATGAGCAGGGGATTAGTGTTTGTGTGAGGTTTGTGGGCGGTTAGTGTGTGTGGGTGGTAAGTGTGTGTGGGGGTTAGTGGCTTTTTGGGTTAGTTTGTGTGGGTGGTTAGTGTGTGTGCTGCGTTGGTTTGTGTGGGAGGGTTAGTGTGTATGGGGTAGTTAGTGTGTGTGAAGGTGGTAGGGTGTGTGGGGGTTAAGGTGTGGGGGTGAGTGTGTGTGGGGGAAGTTAGTGTGTGTGGGGATGTTCGTGTGTGTGTGTGGGAGGGGTGAGGGTGTGTGTGGGTTAGCGTGTGGGGTGTGTGTGTGTGGGGGTTTTAGTGTGTCTGGGGAAGGGTTAGTGTGTGGGGGTCAGTGTTTGTGGGGGGTTTTGTGTGTGGGGGAGGGTTAGTGTGTGTATGGGGGGTTAGTGTATATATGGGCGGGTTATGGGTGTGTGAGGTGAGTTGGTGTGCGGGGTGGTTACTGTGTGTGCGGGGTGTCTGTGTGAGGATATTAGTGGCTGTGTGGGGCTTAGTGCATGTGTGGGGTGAGTGTGTGGGGGTGGTTTCGTGTTTTTTGGGAGCTTTAGTCTGTCGTAGGTTTAATGTGTGTATGGGGGAGTTTAATTTGTGTGTGGGGGTTAGTGTTTGTGGGAGGGATAGTGTTTGGTTTTATGTAGGGGATTAGTATTTGTGGGAGGTTTTAGATTCTGTATGTGGCGTTTAGTGTGTGAGTAAGGCGGCTCTTTTGTACCTCGGGGTAAGTTTGTGTGTGGGGGTTCTTGTATGTGGGGTGAAAGTGTGAGGGTGTGTTAGTGTTAGTGTGTTAGTGGGGTGTTCGTGTGTGTTGCTGGTTAGTGTGTGGGGGGTTCGTCTGTGTGAGGGGTTCGTGTGTGCGTGGGGGGTTAGTCTGTGTGTGGGGGCGAGCTATTTTGTGTGGGGGGGTTCAGTGTGTCTGGAGGGAGGTTGTGAAGCGGTCATAGTGTGTGGGGGAGGTTTTGTGCGATGGGAGCTTTATTATGTGTGTGGGAGTGATAGTGTGTGGGGGATTAGTGTGGGGGTTTGTGTGTATGGGCGGTTTAGTGTGTGGTGGGTTAGTGTGTGAGCGGGTTAGTATGTGTGGGGGTAAGTACGTGTGGGGGAGAGTATGTGTGGGGGGTTAGTGTTTGTGGTGCGGTTAGTGTGAGTAGTGCGTAAGTCTGTGTGTGGGGGCGTATTAGTACGTGAGGGTGGTTCAATGTGTCTGAAGCGAGGTTGTGCGGATGGGGGGTTAGTGTGTGCAGGGGGAAGGTGCGTGCGTGGGGAGATAGAGTGTGTGCGGGCGGTTTATGTGTGTGGGGGCATTAGTGTGGGAGTGGTTTTGTGTCTTGCCGTTTTAGTGTCTGTGGGGGTTAGTCTGTGTGTGGGATCAGTGAGTGTCTGGGGGGTTTACTGTGTGGGGGAGGTGCTAATGTGTGTGTCGGGTGTTACAGTGTGTGTGTTGGGGGGGTTAAGTGTGTGGGGCGGTTAGTGTGTGGGGGGTTAATGAGTGTGGGGGTTAGTAGGTGTGGGGAGTTAGTGTGTGGGATGTTATTGCGTATGTGGGCTGCGAGTTCGAGTGTGTTTGGGGGGTTAGTCTGTGCGTGGGGCGTGTTCGAGTGTGAGGGGCGTGTTTGTGTCTGGATGGAGGTTGTGTGGGGAAGGATTAGTGTGTGGTGGGTCAGTGTTTGTGTGTGGGGGTTTAGTGTGTTGGGGAGGGTTAGTGTGTATATGGGGGGTTAGTGTGTGGGCGGGTTCTGGGTGTGTGGGGTGTTATTGTGTTTGCGGGTGGTAAGTATGTGGGGGGGGGGGGGTTTAGCGTAAATGACGTGGACGCGGCACTTAAATAACGTCACCCGTACATGCGCAGGTTGGCCGGCTCCAACTCACGCATGCATGATTGGTATCCTCCAAGCTGGCGCCCCGCAAGACATGTTGGAGTGATCTTGCGGGGTGGCAGAGGAAAACGTGCATCCCTTAGAGACGCTGACCCGCCGATCGGTGGGCTCTGATCGCGGGCAAGACTCCTAATTTGCACTCCCCCTCGAGGGGGTTAGGGTGTGTGGGGGGTTAGTGTGTGTGGGGGTAGGTTAGTGTGTGTGGAGGGTTAGTGTGTGTGGGGGAGGTTAGTGGGTTGGGAGGATTAGTGTGTGGTGGATGACTGTTTGTGTGGAGGGATAGTGTATGGGTGTGTGTAGGTGTTTGTGGGAAGGGTTTAGATTCTGTATGTGGCGTTAAGTGTGTGCGTAAGGCGGCTACTTTGTACCTCGGGGTAAGTTTGTGTGTGGGGGTTCTTGTGTGTGGGGTGAAAGTGTGAGGGAGTGTTAGTGTGTGGGGTGTTCGTGTGTGTTGCTGGTTAGTGTGTGTGGTGTTCGTCTGTGTGAGGGGTTCGTGTGTGCGTGGGGGGGTTAGTCTGTGTGTGGGGGCGAGCTATTTTGTGTGGGGGGTTCAGTGTGTCTGGAGGGAGGTTGTGTAGCGGTCATAGTGTGTGGGGCGGTTTTGTGTGATGGGAGCTTTATTGTGTGTGGGAGTGGTAGTGTGTGGGGGACTAGTGTGGGGGGTTTGTGTGTATGGGCGGTTTAGTGTGTGGTGGGTTAGTGTGTGAGGGGGTTAGTATGTGTGGGGGTAAGTACGTGTGGGGGATAGTATGTGTGGGGGGTTAGTGTGTGTGGTGCGGTTAGTGTGAGTAGTGCGTAAGTCTGTGTGTGGGCATGTTAGTGTGTGGGGGTGGTTCAATGTGTCTGAAGGGAGGTTGGGCGGATGGGGGGTTAGTGTGTGCAGGGGGAAGGTGCGTGCGTGGGGAGATAGAGTGTGTGCGGGCTGTTTATGTGTGTGGGGGCATTCGTGTGGGAGTGGTTTTGTGTATTGCCGTTTCAGAGTCTGTGGGGGTTCGTCTGTGTGTGGGATCAGTGAGTGTCTGGGGGGTTTACTGTGTGGGGGAGGTGCTAATGTGTGTGTCGGGTGTTACAGTGTGTGTGTTGGGGGGGGTTAAGTGTGTGGGGCGGTTAGTGTGTGAGGGGTTAATGAGTGTGGGGATTAGTAGGTGTGGGGTGTTAGTGTGTGGGGTTTTATTGCGTATGTGGGCTGCTGGTTCGAGTGTGTCTGGGGGATTAGTCTGTGTGGGGGCGTGTTAGTGTGTGAGGGGGGTGTTTGTGTGTCTGGATGGAGGTTGTGTGGGGAAGGATTAGTGTGTGGTGGGTCAGTGTTTGTGTGTGGGGGTTTTAGTGTGTTGGGGAGGGTTAGTGTGTATATGGGGGGTTAGTGTGTGTGGGCGGGTTATGGGAGTGTCGGGAGTGTTATTGTGTTTGCGGGTGGTTCGTGTGTGTGTGGGGGGGTTAGCGTAATAAACGCGGGCGGCGGCGCTTAAATGACGTCACCCGCACATGCGCCGGTTGGCCGTCGCCAACCCGCGCATGCGCAATTGCTGCCCTCCCCTGGGCATGTCGGAGTGATCTTGCGGAGCAGCGGAGGAAAAAGTGCGTCCTTTAGAGACGCGACCCGCCGATCGGTGCGCACCTATCGCGGGCCAGACCCCAACTGAGCCCCCCCCCCTCCCCCCCAGAGGGGGTTAGTGTGTTTGTGGGGGTTTAGTGTGTGCGGGGGTGGTTGATTGTGTGTGGGGGGCGGGGGGTTAGTGTGTGGGGGTGGTTGATTGTGTGTGGGGATAGTGTGTGTGGGGGGCGTTAGTGTGTGTACGGAGGTTATTGTGTGTGTGTGTGGGGGGGGTGTTAGTGTGTTAAGAGTTTTGTATATTGCCTGTTTAGTGTCTGTGGGGGTTAGTCTGTGTGCGTGATCAGTGTGTGGCTGGGGGGTTTAGTGTGTTGGAGAGGTTCTAATGTGTGTGTCGGGTGTTACAGTGTGTGTGTTGGTGGGTTTAAGTGTGTGGGGCGGTTAGTGTGTGGGGGTTAATGAGTGTGGGGGTTAGTAGGTGTGGGGAGTTAGTGTGTGGGGTGTTATTGCGTATATGGGCTGTGGGTTCGAGTGTGTCTGGAGGATTAGTCTGTGTGTGGGGGCGTGTTACTGTGTGAGAGGGGTGTTTGTGTATGGATGGAGGTTGTGTGGGGAAGGATTAGTGTGTGGTGGGTCAGTGTTTGTGTGTGGGGGTTTTAGTGTGATGGGGAGGGTTAGTGTGTATATGGGGGGTTAGTGTGTGGGCGGGTTCTGGGTGTGTGGGGAGTGTTATTGTGTTTGCGGGTGGTTAGTATGTGGGGGGGTTTAGCGTAAATGACGCGGACGGTGGCACTTAAATAAGGTCACCCGCACATGCGCAGATTGGCCGGCTCCAACTCGCGCATGCGCGATTGGTATCCTCCCCGCTGGCGCACCACAAGACATGTTGGAGTGATCTTGCGGGGTGGCAGAGGAAAACGTGCGTCCTTTAGAGACGCTGACCCACCGATCGGTGGGCTCTGATCGCGGGAAAGACTCCTAATGTGCACGCCCCCTGGAGGGGGTTAGGGTGTGTGGGGAGTTAGTGTGTGTGGGGGTAGGTTAGTGTGTGTGGAGGGTTAGTGTGTGTGGGGGGAGGTTAGTGGGTTGGGAGGATTAGTGTGTGGTGGATGAGTATTTGTGTGGAGGGTTAGGGTGTGTGCATGGGGGTTTAGTGTGTTTTTGGGTTTAGTGTATGTACGTGGGATTAGTGTGTGTGGGCGGGTTAGTATTGTGCAAGGGTTTGTGTGTTGGGGCTAGTTTGTGTGTGGGGTGGGTGAGTGTGTGTGGTGTGGGTTTTGTATGTGTGTAAGAGTAAGTGTTTATGTTGTTTGTTAATTTGTGTGTGAAGGGTGGTAGAGTGTGTGGTGGTGATGTTCGTGTGTGTGGGAGTTCAATACGTGTGTGTGTGGGGGGGGGGGTTAATGTCTGTGTGTGAAGGATTTGTGTGCGTGAGGGTTTAGTGTGTGTATTGCGGTTTGTGTATTTGTAGTGAGTGTTAGTTTGTGTCTGGTGGTTTACTGTGTGGGGGGTCTGACCTGGGAATTAGTATGTAGGGTGTTGGTGTGTGGGGCATTAGTGTGCATGGGGGGTTAGTGTTTGTGGTGCGTTAGTGTGCCTGGGGTGTTATTCTGTATTATGGTGCGTGTTAGTGTTTTTGGGGGTGTTAGTGTGTCTGGAGTGAGGTTGTCTGGGGGGCTTAGTGTGTGGGGGGAGATTAATGTGCTGGGGGCGTAAATGTGTGGGGGGACAGTGTGTCGGGGGATTAGTGTGTGTGGGGTGGGGTTAGTGCATTTGTGGATGGTTAGTATGTGTGAGGGGGTCAGTGTGTATGGTGGGTTATTGTGTATGGGGGGGTTGTGTGTGGCGTGGTTCGTGGGTGTCTGGGGTATTTGTGTGTGTGTGTGTGCGTGCGGGGTGGGGGTTAGTGTGTGTGGAGGTTTAGTGTTCTGCGAGTGTTAGTGTGTGGGGGCTAGTGTGTGTGTGTCGGGGGTAAGTGTGTGTAGGGGATTAGTATTTACGGAAAGTGTGTGTGGGGGAGGGGTATAACTTCTGTGTGGGGTGGTTAGTGTGAGGGACGGTAAGTTTGAGTGCGGGAAGGTTAGTTTGTGTGCGTGGCATTATTGTGTGTGGAAGCGTCTTAGTGTGCGTGGGGCTGCAGGTTTGAGTATGTGTGTAGGGGTGTGTTAGTATGTAAGGAGGGTGAGTGTGTGTGGGCGGTTAGTGTGTTTGGGTGTGTTTAGTGTGTGTTATTAGGATATAGTGTGCGTGGGGGGTTAATGTGTGTGGCGCGTTAGTGTGTGTGGGGGAGGTTTGTCTGTGTGTGAGTGGTTAATGTGTGTGGGGTTGAGTGTGTGTGGAGGGGTTAGTGGATGTGGGGGTGGGGGGTGTTTTTAAGAACTCACCATTATTCTTAGGATTACCTCTCTACCAAAAAGGGTCGATATTCTAAATGGTAAAAGGAAATTCTCACTTCCTGACTCCGATGCAGGATTCGGCGGGTGCTATTCAGGTCAAACTATATTTTCAAGTTATCTCCCGGTATAACCCACACCTTCACCGAAGATTTGATCTACTTACCACTTAGTAGCATCGATTCCTGGGTCTTGCATTGCTAAGTAAAGTATACTTTAGGAATAATGACTTTTTCAGGTTAAATTAAGTTATTTTATTATTATATTTTTCCTTTGAAAGCTGAAATCATTTTCTTTACAGAAAGGTAGAAAGATCTTGCTTCTGGATCCTGCTGGTTGGTTAAAGGGACGTTCAGGCCCACCTTGACAATCAATCTTCTTTAAAGTCTGGTCTTCTTTGAGATGTATTCGCTGGTTAGCTCCGTTGCTGTGTCTTGTTGATCCCATGTACTGAGCTATAAGAGCTGGCTCTGCTTGCTATCGCTCAGCTGACTGACTCCTGTTTAAATTCTAGTCTTCCTTAGATGTATAGCTGTTTAAGCTCGGCTGTTTGTCTTGTCTTTTCCATGACCGAGCTGTGAGAGCTGAATATGATTCTCTCCTCTCTCCTTTCTCTGAGTTCTGGTTCTGGTTCTGCTTCTGGTCTCCGGGTTTATATTCTCTTTCTAATAGTTATCAAGTTTTTATTACCTTATTGTAAATTAACTTATTTCCACTTTGATTGTTAAAAGTATCTTTGATCTAAACATTCTAATACAACTAAGTATTCATTTTGGGCATAACCTGACCTCTCAGGTCTGATTACATTGTCCTTTGTGATGTTCAAATTATCTTTGCGATATTCAAAAAATGTATTGGATTCAAGAGGTGTTACTTCTAATTCCTGTGATTTCTATAGTTTAGTTTTCCAATTGTCTCCAGCTCATAACATCACCTTTGACTTTGACTTTAAATTATGTTTCTCATAGACTGATACTCTCCAATTTTCTTTCAATTTACTTGGTGTAGGTATAATTTCACGCTTAGAATTGTTCACAAATTCAATTGAACCTCATCCTTTCCTTTCCAGCTGTTGACTAAGAGAGTTAATTTCAATGAAGGTGTGAAAACTTTGCTTTTAGCTGCATGCTAACATTTCACTCGGATATGACTTGAAAGACCTGCCTGTTTTAAACATTCGTCACTTAATTCAATTGACACTCTCATCCATGCTTTCCCAGATGCTTCCTGAGATAGTTACACATTCAATGAAGGTGTGAGCCATTGTGTTTAGCTTAATACAATAATCCTGTGTGTTTGATAAGCCTGCTTAAGAGAAATAATCTGCATTTTATAATCCTGCTCTTTGCAGCTGCAATTAACATTTTGTGGATTCATCCCCTGTATCCTCTCATGTTTCTCGCAGACCAGATATTGTCAGACGTCTATGTTTCAAATGACACATTTTTCCGCATTTTCAACAACAGGGGTTAGTGTGTGTGGAGAGATTCGGGTGTGTGTGGGTGGGTTAATAAGTGTGGGAGGAGAGTGTGTGTGGGGGAGGGTCTAGTGTGTGTGAGTGCAGGGGCATGGGTGTGGGGGGATTTTTGTGTGGATTGTGTGTGTGTGGGTGGTTAATGTGTTTGTGACGGGTGGTTAGTTTGTTTGGGGGGTTTGCATGTCTGTCGGTGGGAGAGGATTGTGCGCGTGTGTGGGAGGGAGGATAGTGTGTAGGGGTTTGTGTGTGTGTTGGGGTGTCAGTATGTGTGTTTGTGGATCGGGTGAGTGTGCAAGAGGGTTAGTGTGTGCATAGGATTAGGGTGTGTGTTGCGGTGGAGTTACTGTGTGTGCGGGTAGTGTGTGTTAGTGAGGGGGTTAGTGTGTGTGGGGGGATCATGTATGTGGGGAGTTAGTGTGTGGGGAGATATGTGTGTGGGGGGTTAGAGTGTGTATTGGGGTTTTTGTTTGTGTGGGCGGGTTAATGAAGTTGGGGGATGACTGAGGGTATTATTGTGAGGGGGTTATTGTATGTGGGGCATTAGTGTGTGTGTGGGTTAGTGTTTGTAGTGGGTTTAGTGTGTGGGGAGGGTTAGTGTGTGTGGGGGATTAGTATGTATGTGCGGGCGTGTTAGTGTTTGTGGGGGTTTTAGTGTGTCTGGAGGGAGGTTGTGTTGGCAGTTAGTATGTGTGGGGGAGGTTTGTGTGTAGGGGGCTTAAGTGTGTGCTGGGCATTAGTGTGTGGGGGATTAGTGTGTGGGGGGTTGTGTGTGGGCGGTTTAGTGTGTGGGGGAGAGAGAGAGAAGAGAGAGAAAATTACAGCAGAGGAACAGGCCCTTCGGCCCTCCCAACCTACGCCGATCCAGATCTTTTATCTAAACCTGTCTCCTATTTTCCAAGGTCTACTTCCCTCTGTTCCCGCCCATTCATATACCTGTCAAGATGCTTCCTAAATGATGCTATCGTGCCCGCCTCTACCACCTCGGCTGGTAAAGCGTTCCAGGCACCCACCACCCTCTGCGTAAAAAACTTTTCACGCACATCTCCCTTAAACTTTCCCCCTCTCACCTTGAAATCATGAACTCTTGTAACTGACACCCCCACTTTTGGCAAAAGATTGTTGTGATCCACCCTGTCCAGACCTCTCATAATTTTGTAGACCTCAATCATGTCCACCCTCAACCTCCGTCTTTCCAACGAAAACAATCATAATCTACTCAACCTTTCTTCAAAGCTAGCACCCTCCATACCAGGCAACATCCTGGTGAACCTCCACTGCACCCTCTCCAAAGCATCCACATCCTTCTCGTAATGTGGCGACCAGAACTGCACGCAGTGTGTCCGAAACAAAGACCGATACAACTTTAACATGACTTGCCAACTCTTGTATTCAATACCCCGTCCGATGAAGGCAAGCATGCTGTATGCCTTCATGACAACTCTATCTACCTGCGTTGCCACCTTCAGGGTACAATAGACCTGAACTCCCAGATCTCTCTGCACACCAATTTCCCCCAAGACCCTTCCATTGACCACATAGTCCGCTCTTGAATTTGATCTTCCATAATACATCACCTCGCATTTGCCTGGATTGAACTCCATCTGCCATTTTTCTGCCCAACACTCCAATCTATCTACATTTTGTTGTATTCTCTGACAGTCCTCCTCGCTATCTGCAACTCCACCAATCTTAGTATCATCTGCAAACTTGCTAATCAGACAACCTATACCTTCCTCCAGGTCATCTATGTAGATCACAAACAACAGTGGTCCGAGCACGGATCCCTGTGGAACACCACTAGTCACCTTTCTCCATTTTGAGACACCCCCTTCCACCACTACTCTTTGTCTCCTGTTGCCCAGCCAGTTCGTTATTCATCTAGATAGTACAGCCTGAACTACATACGACTTTACTTTTTCCATCGATATGCCATGGGAAACCTTATCAAACGCCTTACAAGTCCATGTATGCGACGTCTACAGACCTTCCCTCATCATTTAACATTGTCACTCCCTCAAAGAATTCTATTAGGTTTGTAAGACATGACCTTCCCTTCACAAAACCATGCTGCCTATCACTGATAAGTCTATTTTCTTCCAGATGTGAATAGATCCTGTCCCTCAGTGTCTTCTCCAACAGTTTGCCTACCACTGACGTCAAGCTCTCAGGTCTGAAATTCCCTGGATTATCCCTGCTACCATTCTTAAACAAAGGGACAACAGTAGCAAGTCTCCAGTCCTCCGGGACATAACCCGTGCTCAAGGATGCTGCAAAGATATCTGTAAGAAGTCTTACAACACCAGGTTAAAGTCCAACAGGTTTGTTTCAAACACGAGCTTTCGGAGCACGGCTCCTTCTTCAGGTGAAGAAGGAGCCGTGCTCCGAAAGCTCGTGTTTGAAACAAACCTGTTGGACTTTAACCTGGTGTTGTAAGACTTCTTACTGTGCTCACCCCAGTCCAACGCCGGCATCTCCACATCATGGCAAAGATATCTGTTAAGGCCCCAGCTATTTCGACACTCGCTTCCCTCAGTAACCTGCGATAGATCCCATCCGGTCTTGGGGATTTGTCCACCTTACTGTCTTTTAGAATACCCAAAACTTCCCCCTTCCGTATGGCAACTTGACCGACAGTATTTAAACATCAATCCCTAGCCTCAACATCCGTCTTGTCCCTCTCCTTTGTGAATACCGATGCAAAGTACTCATTAAGAATCTCACCCATTTCCTCTGAGTCCACGCATAAATGTCCTCTTTTGTCTTTAAGTGGGCCAGTCATTTCTCTAGTTACCCTCTTGCTCCTTACATACGAATAAAATGCTTTGGGATTTTCCTTAACCCTGTTAGACAAAGCTATATCATGACCCCTTTTAGCCCTCTTTATTGCACGTTTGAGAGTCGTCCTCCTTTCCCGATATTCCTCCAAAGCTTCATCAGTTTTGAGTTGCCTCGATCCTATGTATGCTTCCTTTTTCGTCTGAGCTAGTCCCAATATTTCACCCGTCGTCCATGGTTCCCTAATCTTGACATTTCTATCTTTAATTTTCACAGGAACATGTCTGTCCTGCACTCTAATCAACCTTTCCTTAAAAGACTTCCACATTTCAAATGTGGATTTACCCTTAAACAGCTGCTCCCAATCCACATTCCCTAGCTCCTGCCGAATTTTGTTATACTCTGCCATTCCCAAATTTAGCACTCTTCCTTTCGGACCCCTCCTGTCCTTGCCCATGAGTATTCTAAAAATTACGGAATTATGATCGCTATTCCCAAAGTAATCACCGACTGAAACATCAACCACCTGGCCGGGATCATTCCACAATACCAGGTCCAGGATGGCCCCTTCCCGAGTTGGACTATTTACATACTGCACTAAAAAAAACTCTCCGAGATGCTCTTTGCAAACTCTGCTCCATCTACGCCTCCTACACTACACGAATCCCATTCAATGTTGGGGAAGTTAAAATTCCCATCGCAACCACCCTATTGCTCCTTTATTTTTCAATAATCTGTTTGCATATTTGCACCTCTACTTCATGCTCGCTTTTGGGAGGTCTGTAGTAAATTCCCAAAAATGTTACTGCACCCTTCCTATTTCTCAGCTCCACCCATATTGCCCCAGTGCTCGAATCCTCTATCGTTACCTCCTGAATCATAGCTGTGATATTATCTCTGACGAATAATGCAACTCCTCCACCCCTTCCTCCTCCCTCTCTATCCCTCCTGAAGCATCTATGCCCTGGGATATTCAGTTGCCAGTCCCGCCCTTCCCTCAACCAAATCTCAGTAATACCAATAGCCTCATATTCCCAGGTACTAATCGAAGCCGTATCTGCTACACTTCTTGCATTAAAACAAAAAAACAAATTTGCGTTCATCATCTCTTCCCTGTCTACTCTTCCCTTTAGTCACATTGAGTTTATTATCAAATAACTTACTTGCTGTAGTTGCTGCCTCTTTACTGACCTCTAACTTCCTAATCTGGTTCCATCCCCCTGGCACATAAGTTTAAAAACTCCCCAACAGTGTAAGAAAAAGCATTGCATGGAATTTGGTTCCCGTGCTCCCCCAGGTGTAGACCATCCGATTTGTAATGGTCCCACCGCTTCCAGAACCGGTTCCAATGTACCGAAAATCTGAATTCCTCCCTCCTGCACCATCTCCCAAGCCACATGTTCATTCTAACTATTCTTGAATTTCGACTGTGACAGTATCGTGGCACTTTTAGCATTCATGATATTACTACCTTTGAAGTCCTACTTTTTTAACTTATCTCCTAATTCCAAAAATTCTGATTGTATGTCCTCATCCCGGTTCTTAGCTATATCGTGGGTGCGTCTCTGCACCACGACAACTGGCTGTTCGCCCTCCCCCTTCAGAGTGGGAATTTGGAACTTGGTAATTCAGTACAGAGTGGGAGTCGGGTTTTTTCCCTGCTGTCTTTTTCTCTCTCTTTCTTCTGGCGTGTAACTTTTAATGGGCAGGGAGTGAACCAGCGAGCATCTGAGACCCTGGGTGAGTTCTCCCAGTGAGCCAGAGAAGACAAAGCCAGTGCGGCACAATCAAGAGTGAGTTTGGGAATTTGAAGCTCGGTGTGAATTCGAAGCTGGGTGGGGAGGAGCTGTTCTTTCACCCTGGTAAGTGACTGGTAAGTAGTTTTTTTATTTTCATTGTCTAACGTATTAATTTTTTTCTTAATTTTTTTATTTGGCGTTGTATAAGTTTACCTGAGGTTTAAGACATGGCAGGACATCCAGGCCAGTGTCATGCTCCTGTACGTCCACTGTCCCTGGCTCCTTCAGATGCAAGACGTGTGTCCAGTTACAGCTCCTGTTAGACCGCTGGACGGCTCTGCAGCTGCGATGGACAAACTTTGGAGCATCCGGGAAGCTGAAGATGTCGTGGATAGCACATTTAGCGAGTTGGTCACACCGCAGGTGAAAGTTACTGAGGGAGATCGAAAATGGGTGACCAAAAAACAGTGCACGAGTAGGAGAGCAGTGCTGGTGTTCCCTGCGGTCATCTCCCTGCAAAACAGATTTACCGCGTTGGATACATTTGAGGGAGAGGCTCACCAGGGGAAGGCAGCAGCAGCAAGGTTCATGGCACCGTGGCTGGCTCTGCAGCGCAGCAGGGCAGGAAGCAGAATGGTAGGGCGAGAGTGATAGGAGACTCAATGGCAATGGGAATAGATAGGCAGTTCTGCGGACAAAATCGAGACTCCAGGATGTTTTTTTTGCCTCGCTGGTGCTAGTGTCAAGGATGTCTCGGAGCGGCTGCAGGACATTCTGAGGGAGGCTGAACAGCCAGCAGCCAGCTGTTGTGCTGCACATAGGCACCAACGATATATGTTTAAAAAAACGAGACGAGGTACTGCAAGCTGAATTCAGTGACTTCGGAGTTAAACCAAAATGTAGGACCTAAAAGGTAGTAATCTCAGGATTTCTACCAGTGCCACGAGCTGGTCACAGTAGGAATGTCAGGAAGATAGGATGAATGTGTGGCTCGAGAGATGGTGCAAGAGGGAGGGTTCAAATTCCTGGGGCATTGAAACCGGTTCTGGTGGAGGTGTGACCAGTGCAAAGCGAACGGTCTTCACCTGGGCAGGACTGGAACCGATGTTTGTTTGGGGGGGGGGGGGGGGGGGGTGTTTGCTAGAGCTGTTTGGGAGGGTTTAAACTAACATGGCAGGCGGGTGGGAACCGATGCAGGAAGTTGGAAGGTACTAAAACAGAGACAGAAGCAAAAGGAAATAAGGTGGAAAGTGTAAGGCAGCGAAACAATTGTCAAAAATTAAAAGGGCGACAGGACAAGGTACAGTGACTGAGGGAATTCAGTGAATAGGCCCAGTAATACTAAAAGGAATAAAACGTGAAGCAAAAACATTAATGGTCAGCGACGTGGCAGGTTTTTACATGAAGATATGTGTTCAACAACAAGGAAAATTAGTAGAACATAGAACATAGAAAAATACAGCGCAGAACAGGCCCTTCGGCCCACGATGTTGTGCCGAACCATTTTTCTAGATTAATCATAGATTATCATAGACTTTACAGTGCAGAATGAGGCCATTCGGCCCATCGAGTCTGCATTGGCTCCTGGAAAGAGCACCCTACCCGACGTCAACCTCCACCGTACCCCGGCAACACAGCAACCCCACCCAACACGAAGGGCAATTTTGGATACTTAGGGCAATTTATCATGGCCAATCCACATAACCTGCCATCTTTGGACTGTGGGAGGAAGCCGGAGCAACCGGAGGAAACCAACGCACACAAGGGGAGGATGTGCAGACTCCGCACAGGCAGTGACACAAGCCGGAATGAAACCTGGGACCCTGGAGCTGTGAAGCAATTGTGCTATCCACCATGCTACCGTGCTTCCCTTAAGAACAAATTTATCGACACTCCATTATTCTACCATAACCCGTGTTCCTATACAAAAGCCGCTGGAAGGTCCCTAATGTTTCCGACAATTATTTTGACAGGCAGGGTATTGCATGCCCCCACTAGACTCCAGGTAAAGAACCTACGTCTACACCCCCCCCTACATCTTCACCATTCACCTTAAATTTATGTCCCCTGGTAATGGTTTGTTCCACCCGGTGGAAAAGTCTCTGGCTGTCTACTCTATCTATTCCCCTGATCATCTTATAAACCTCTATCAAGTCGCCCCTCATTCTTCTCCGTTCAAATGAGAAAAGGCCGAGCATTTTCAACCTTTCCTCGTAAGACCTACTCTCCATTCCAGGCAACATCCTGGTAAATCTCCTTTGCACCTTTCCCAAGGCTTCCACATCCTTCCTAAAATGAGGTGACCAGAACTGCACACATTACTCCAAATGTGGCCTGAGCAAAGTTTTGTACAGCTGCATCATCACCTCAGGACTCTTAAATTCAATCCCTCTGATAATGAACGCTAGCACACCACAGGCATTCTTCACAGCTCTATCCACTTGAGTGGCAACTTTCAAAGATCTATGAATATAGACCCCAAGATCTCTCTGCTCCTCTGCATTGCCAGGAACCCTACCGTTAACCCTGTATTCCGCATTGATATTTGTCCTTCCAAAATCGACAACCTTACATTTCTCAGGGTTAAACTCCATCTGCCACTTCTCAGTCAGCTCTGCATCCTATCCATGGGTCGAGCGAGGGAACCGTGGTTTACCAAAGAAGTGGAATCTCTTGTTAAGAGGAAGAAGGAGGCCTATGTGAAGATGAGGCATGAAGCTTCAGTTGGGGCGCTTGATAGTTACAAGGAAGCGAGGAAGGATCTAAAGAGAGAGCTGAGACGAGCAAGGAGGGGACATGAGAAGTCTTTGGCAGGTAGGATCAAGGAAAACCCAAAAGCTTTCTATAGGTATGTCAGGAATAAAAGAATGACTCGGGTAAGAGTAGGGCCAGTCAAGGACAGTGGTGGGAAGTTGTGTGTGGAGGCTGAGGAGATAAGCGAGATACTAAATGAATACTTTTCGTCAGTATTCACTCAAGAAAAAGATAATATTGTGGCTGAGAATGCTGAGACCCAGGCTATTAGAATAGATGGCATTGAGGTGCGTAGGGAAGAAGTGTTGGCAATTCTGGACAAGGTGAAAATAGATAAGTCCCCGGGGCCGGATGGGATTTATCCTAGGATTCTCTGGGAAGCTAGGGAAGAGATTGCTGAGCCTTTGGCTTTGATTTTTATGTCATCATTGGCTACAGGAATAGTGCCAGAGGACTGGAGGATAGCAAATGTGGTCCCTTTGTTCAAGAAGGGGAGTAGAGATAACCCCGGTAACTATAGGCCGGTGAGCCTAACGTCTGTGGTGGGTAATGTCTTGGAGAGGATTATAAAAGATACGATTTATAATCATCTAGATAGGAATAATATGATTAGGGATAGTCAGCATGGTTTTGTGAAGGGTAGGTCATGCCTCACAAACCTTATCGAGTTCTTTGAGAAGGTGACTGAACAGGTAGACGAGGGTAGAGCAGTTGATGTGGTGTATATGGATTTCAGTAAAGCGTTTGATAAGGTTCCCCACGGTCGGCTATTGCAGAAAATACGGAGGCTGGGGATTGAGGGTGATTTAGAGATGTGGATCAGAAATTGGCTAGTTGAAAGAAGACAGAGAGTGGTAGTTGATGGGAAATGTTCAGAATGGAGTTCAGTTACGAGTGGCGTACCACAAGGATCTGTTCTGGGGCCGTTGCTGTTTGTCATTTTTATAAATGACCTAGAGGAGGGCGCAGAAGGATGGGTGAGTAAATTTGCAGATGACACTAAAGTCGGTGGAGTTGTAGACAGTGCGGAAGGATGTTGCAGGTTACAGAGGGACATAGATAAGCTGC
The DNA here is from genome assembly GCF_902713615.1 of Scyliorhinus canicula. NCBI lineage: Eukaryota > Metazoa > Chordata > Chondrichthyes > Carcharhiniformes > Scyliorhinidae > Scyliorhinus > Scyliorhinus canicula. Next base: position 486,623 of record NW_024055730.1, read on the forward strand.
AGAGCTGGGCTGAGAGGTGGCAAATGGAGTTTAATGTGGAGAAGTGTGAGGTGATTCACTTTGGAAAGAATAACAGGAATGCGGAATATTTGGCTAATGGTAAAATTCTTGGTTTAGTGGATGAGCAGAGGGATCTCGGTGTCCATGTACATAGATCCCTGAAAGTTGCCACCCAGGTTTATAGGGTTGTGAAGAAGGCCTATGGTGTGTTGGCCTTTATTGGTAGAGGGATTGAGTTCCGGAGCCATGAGGTCATGATGCAGTTGTACAAAACTCTAGTACGGCCGCATTTGGAGTATTGCGTACAGTTCTGGTCGCCTCATTATAGGAAGGACGTGGAAGCTTTGGAACGGGTGCAGAGGAGATTTACCAGGATGTTGCCTTCTATGGAGGGAAAATCTTATGAGGAAAGGCTGATGGACTTCAGGTTGTTTTCGTTAGAGAGAAGAAGGTTAAGAGGTGACTTAATAGAGGCATACAAAATGATCAGAGGATTAGATTTGGTGGACAGCGAGAGCCTTCTCCCGCGGATGGACGTGGCTAGCACGAGGGGACATAGCCTTAAATTGAGGGGTAATAGATATAAGACAGAGGTCAGAGGTGGGTTTTTTACGCAAAGAGTGGTGAGGCCGTGGAATGCCCTACCTGCAACAGTAGTGAACTCGCCAACATTGAGGGCATTAAAAAATTTATTGGATAAGCATATGGATGATAAGGGCATAGTGTAGGTTAGATGGCCTTTAGTTTTTTTTCCATGTCGGTGCAACAGTGAGGGCCGAAGGGCCTGTACTGCGCTGTATCGTTCTATGTTCTATGTTCTATGTTCTTTGCAGCCGACAACAGCCGTCCTCACTATCCACAACTCCACCAATCTTCGTATCATCTGCAAATTTACTGGCCCACCTTTCAACTCCCTCATCCACGTCATTAATGAAAACCACAAACAGAAGAGGACCCAGAACTGATCCCTGCGGTATACCACTGGTATCTGGGCTCCAGGCTGAATATTTGCCATCCACCACCACTCTCTGACTTCTATTGGTTAGCCAGTTCGTTATCCAACTGGTCAACTTTCCCACTATTCCATGCCTCCTTACGTTCTGCATAAGCCTACCATTGGGAACCTTATCAAATTCCTTACTAAAATCCATGTAACTGCATCAACCGCTTTACCTTCATCCACATGCTTGGTCTCCTCCTCAAATAATTCAATAAGACTTGTAAGGCAAGACCTGCCCCTCACAAATCCGTGCTGACTATCCCTAATCAAGCCGTGTCTTTCCAGATGCTCAGAAATCATATCCCTCAGTACCTTTTCAATTAATTTGCCTACCACCGAAGTAAGTCTAACTGGTCTGTAATTCCCAGGGTTATCCATATTCCCTTTTTAACAGGAGCACGACATTCGCCACTCTCCCATCCCCTGGTTCCACTCCTGTTGACAGTGAGGACGAAAAGATCATTGCCAACGGCTCCGCAATTTTATTTCTTGCTTCCGATATAATCCTTGGATATGTCCCTTCAGGCCCGGGGGGCTTGTCTATCCTCAAGTGTTTCAAAATGCCCAACACATCTTCCTTCCTAACAAGTATCTCCTGGAGCTTACCAATCTGTTTCACACAGTCCTCGCCAACAATATGCCCCCTCTCGTTTGTAAATACAGAAAAAAAGTGCTCGTTCAAAACCTCTCCTATTTCTTCAGACTCAATACATAATCTCCCGCCACTGACCTTGATCGGACCTACCCTCGCTCTAGTCATTCTATTTCTTACATATGTGTAAAAGGCCATTGGGTTTTCCTTCATCATACCCGCGAGAGATTTTAAATGACCTCTTTTAGCTCTCCTAATCCGTTTCGTCAGTTCCCTCCTTGCTATCTTGTATCCCTCCAGCGCACTGTCTGAACCTCGTTTCATCACCTTCCGTACGTCTCCTTCTTCCTATTCACAAGACATTCAACCTCTCTTGTCAACCATGGTTCCCTCACTCGACCATATCATCCCTACCTGACTGGGACATATATATCAAAGACACATAGTACCTCTACCTTGAAGAAGTTCCATATTTCATTTGTGTAATTTCCTTACAGCCTATGTTCCCCAACTTCTACACTTCAATTCTTGTCTGACAGCATTGTATTTACCCTTCCCCCAATTGTAAACCTTGCCCTGTTGCACGCACCTATCCCTCTCCATAACTAAAGTAAAAGTCACAGAATTGTGGTCAATACCTCCAAAATGCTCCCCCACTAAAAAATCTATCACTTGCCCTGGTTCATTACCAGGTTCCAAGTACAATATGGGCTCCCTCTGGTCCGACAATCTACATACTTAGAAAAACTTCCTGGATACACTGTACAAACAGCACTCCATCCGAACTAATAGATCTAAAGAGTTTCCACTCAATGTTTGGGAAGTTCAAGTCACCCATGAATACTGCCCTGTGACTTCAGCACCTTTCAAAAATCTGTTTCCCAATCTGTTCCTCCACTTCTCTGCTGCTTATTGAAACATCTATAACCAGGGACCTCCAATAACCATTTCTGCCCCTCTTCTATCCAAGTTTCCGTGATGAAGACCACATCGCAGTCCCCTGTACCAATCCATTCCTTAAGTTCACCCACCTTATCCCTGTTTCTTCTTGCGTTGAAGTATACACACTTCAACCCATCTCTATGCCGACAAGTATTCTACTTTCTCATTGTTACCTCCCCACTGCATCATTACACTTTTTGGCGTCCTGAATATCGGCTTCCTTCGTTGCTGGATTACAAATCCGGTTCCCATTTCCATGTAAAGTTTGTTTAAACCCTCCCGAAGAGTACTAATAAACCTCCCTCCCAGGAAATTAGTGCCCCTCTGGTTCAGATGCAACCCGTTCTGCTCGTCCATGTCCCACCTTTCCCAGAATACGCTCCAATTATCCAAATACCTGAAGCCCTCCCACCTACTCCACTCCTGCAGCCACGTCTTCTACGGCCCTCTCTCCAAATTCCTCGCCTCGCTATCACGTGGCACACGCAACAAACCAAAGATGACAAATCTGTCTGCCCTGGCTTTTAAATTCCAGCCGAACTCCCGAAACGTGTTTATACCTCCACACCCCTTTTCCTACCTGTGTCGTTGGTACCAATGTGCACCACGATTTCTGGCTGCTCCCCCTCCCCCTTCAGGATACTGAAGACACGATCAGAGACATCCCTGGTCCTGGCACCCGGGAGGCAACATACCTTCTGGCAGTCTTGCTCGCGACCACAGAATCTCCAATCTATTCCCCTAACCATTGAATCTCCTATTACTATTGCTTTTCTATTCTCCCCCTTCCGTTCTGAGCCCCAGAGCCAATCGCTGTGCCAGAGACCTGGCCGCTAGGGCCTTCCTAAGGTAGGTCATCGCCCCCAACAGCATCCAAAATGTGTGGGGGGGTATTGTGCGATTGTGGAGTGTGGAGGTTTAGCGTGGTGTTGGTGGCTTCTTTGTGTGTGGGCGGTGTTTCTGTGTGTCAGGGTTGTGTGTGGGAGAGAAGGTTATTCTGTGTGGGGGGTAAGGGTGTGTGGGGGGTTAGTGTGTGGGTGGTTAGTGTCTGTAAGGTTTGCTATGCGCCTGTGTGGGGGGGTTAGTTTGTGTCTGGGGTTAGTGCATGTGTGGGGTGGGGGAATCGCGTGTGTGGGGTGGTGAGAGTGTACAGGGTTAGTTTGTGTCTGGGGTGGGATTACTGTGTCTGGGCAGGGTTAACCTATGTGTGGGGGGTTAGTGTATGGTGGGTTAATGTGTTGGGGCGGTTCGTGTGGGTGGGGGGTGATAGTGTGTTTGTGTGGGGCTTAGTTAGTGTGTGGGGCGGTTAGTGCTTGTGAGCGTTCAATTTGTGTGTATGGGGAGTGGTTAGTGTGTTTGGGGGGATTAATGTGTGTTTGGCTGGCACTGTGTGTGTGTGTGTGTGACGGGGGATTTTTGTATGGGGCGGTTCATGTGTGTGCGGGTCATTGACTGTGGGCGTTAAATTTGTGTTTGGTAGGGTTAATATGTGCTTGGGGCGTTGCTGTGTGTGTGGTGGTGGTGTTGTGTGTGGGTGGGGTTAGTGTGTGTTTGGGTGGGTCAATTTGTTTGTGTGGGGAGTTAATGTGTGCGGTGGGGTTAATGTGTGCGTGGGGTGTTAGTGTGCGTAGGGTGCTAGTGCGTGCGTGGAGGGGGGGTTAGGTTGTTTGTGAGGGCTAATGGGTGTTGGGGATCAATTTGTGTATGTGGGGGCTGTTTGTATCTGGGGGGCGGGTTGGTTTGTGTAGTGGATTAGTGTGTGTGTCTGTGACTGGAAGTTAGTGCGTGGGGGGGGTTAGTTTGTGTGTGGGGTGTTTGTGTGTGTGTGTGTGTGTGGGAGGGGTTAGTGCGGTTTTGGTGGGTTCGTGTATGTGTGGAGGTGTGGAGGTGTGTGTGGTGGAGGGTTTGTGTGTGTGAGGGGGTTAGTCTGTGTGACGGGATTTGTCTGTGTGTGGGGGGGTCGTGTGTGCGGATGTTAGTGTGTGTCTCTGTGGTTGGCGTGTGTCTGTGTGGGGGAGTGGGTTGTTGGGGTTAGTGCGTGTGCGCGGTGGGTTAGTGTGTGTGGGAGCGTAAGTGTGTATGTGGGAGTTAGCGGGTGTTTGGAGTGGTTAGAGTGTAGGGGGGTTGTGTGTGTGGAGTGGGCGTTATTATGTGTGTGTGGAAGGGGTTATGTGTATCTGTGTTGGGGGTTTGTGTGTGTGGAGGGCGTCAGTGTTTGCGGAGCAGGGGTTGTGTTTGTGTGGTGGAGGTTGTGTGTATGCGGGTTATTTTGTGTGGGGAGTTTAGTGTGTGTGTGTGTGTGTGTGTGAAATTGTGAGTGAGTCCGTTTGTGAGTATGCATGCTTGTGAGTCCATGTGTGTGTTTCAGGTTGTGTGGGAGTATTTGCGTGGGCGTATGTGTGCGTCAGTGTGCTTGTGTGAGGGTATATGTGGTTGTGAGTGTGTATGTCCCTGTGAGAGAGCGGGTGGGTGTGTGAGGTTGTGTGTAGTTGTGAATGCGTAAGTCCCTGTGAGAGAGTGGGTGGGTGTGTGATGGTCTGTGTGTGAGGGTGTTTTCGGGTGTGTGTGTGTGAGGGTATCTGTTTGAGGGTGTGTGTGTCTGTTGTTGTCTGGTACATTTGTGTGTGGGTGAATGTATGTTTTCGTTTGCTGGCACGCGTGATTGTGGGTGTGTGTTTGTGTGATTGGTTGTGTGTGGAGGTGATTGCATTTAAATGTGGTTATGTTTAGGCTGTGTGTGCGGAGTTGTTGTGTGTATGGGCATGTGTAGTGTGTGTATGTGTGCGTTTGGGTGTTTAATGAGTGTAAATATGTGTGCATGAGTAGATGTGTGTGAGTGAGGTGCAGTGGGGGTGTGTGTATGTGTGGCAGTGAGTGTGTGTGGTTGTGTAAGGGTACGTGTGCAAATGTGGTGGTGGGTGTGGGTTTCAACGCATATCTTCCTTAAACTTTCCCACTCTCACCTTGAAATCGTGCCCCTTGTAGCTGACACCCTCACTCTTGGGAAAAGCTTGTTGCTATCCACCATGTCCATACCTCACATAATTCTGTAGACCTCAATCAGGTCCCAACGCAAACAATCCTAATCTACTCAACTTTTTTTCATAGCTAGCACCCTCCATATCAGGCAACATCCTGGTGAACCTCCTCTGCACCCTCCCCAAAGCATCCACATCCTTCTGGCAATGTGGCGACCAGAACTGCATGCAGTTTTACAAATGTGGCCGAACCAAAGTCTGTAACAAACAACTGTAACATGGCCTGCCAACTCGTGTACTCAATTCTTCGTCCGATGAAGGCAAGCATGCTGTATGCCTTCTTGACCACTCTATCAACCTGCGTTGTCACCTTCAGGGTACAATGGACCTAAACTCCCAGATCTCTCTCTATCAATTTTCCCCAAGACCATTCCATTGACCATATAGTCAGCTCTTGAATTTGATCTTCCAAAATGCATCACCTCTCATTTGCCTGGATGTGTGTGTTACTTTCTTTGTGTGTGAGTATGTGTATTAGTGTCTATGTGTATGTCTTTGAGAGTGTGTGTTATTATGCGTGTGTGAGAGTGTGTGTATTAGTGTCTGTGAGTGTGTATTACGGTCAGTGTTTCTATGGATGTGTGTATTAGTGTCTATGATTGAGAGAGTGCATGTATTAGTGTCTCAGCGTGTCTGGGAGTGTGTGTATGAGTGACTCAGTTTTGAGTGTGTGTATTAGTGTCTGTGCGTGTGTGTGTGTTAGTGTATCTGTGTGTGCCTGTGACTGTGTATTAGTGTCTGTGAGTGTGTGTATCAGTGTCTCTGTTTGTCTGAGTGAGTATATCAGTGGCTGTGTGTGTCAATGTGTGCATCAGTGTCTCTGTGTGTCTGCGATTGTGCGTATTACTGTAGCTGTGAGTGTATGTGTGTGTGTATTAATATATCTGTGTGTCTTGATTCTGTGCATCAGTGTCTCTCTGTGCCTCAGTGCGTTTATCAATGTCTCTGTGAGTGTAAGTGTATAGTGTTTCTGTTTGCCTGTGAGTGTGTATTAGTGTGTGAGTATGTGCATTTGTGTCTGTGTATGTACCTGTGAGTGCGTGCATCAGTATCGCTGTGTGTGTCTGGGAGTGTGTGTATTTGTGTCTCTATGTATGTGTTTGAGTGTGTGTATTATTGTTTGTGTGTGTCTGTGAGTGTGTAGCAGCGTATCTGCCTGTCAGTGACTGTGTATTCGTGACTCTGTGCGGGAGTGTGTGTTTTAGTGTCTCTGTGTTTGCGTGAGTGTGTGTATAGAACATAGAACATAGAACATAGAACAGTACAGCACAGAACAGGCCCTTCGGCCCTCGATGTTGTGCCGAGCAATGATCACCCTACTCAAACCCACATATCCACCCTATACCCGTAACCCAACAACCCCCCCCCCCCCTTAACCTAGCCTTTTTAGGACACTACGGGCAATATAGCATGGCCAATCCACCTAACCCGCACATCTTTGGACTGTGGGAGGAAACCGGAGCACCCGGAGGAAACCCACGCACACACGGGGAGGACGTGCAGACTCCTAACAGACAGTGACCCAGCCGGGAATCGAACCTGGGACCCTGGAGCTGTGAAGCATTTATGCTAACCATAATATATAGTATACGTGTCTGTGTGTGTATTAGTGTTTCTGTGTATGTCTTTGAGCTTGTGTATTGGTGTCTATGTCTTTGAGAGTGTGTGTTAGTATCCGTGTGTGTGCGAGAGTGTGTGTATTAGTGTATGTGTGTGTCAGTGAGTGTGCATTAGGGACTCTGTGTCTATGGATGTGTGTATTAGTGTCTTTGAGTGTGAGAGTGTGTGTATTAGTGTCACAGTGTGCTTGTGTGTGTATTAGTGACTCTTTTTTGAGTGTGTGTATTAGTGTCTGTGCGTGCGCGTGTGTTAGTGTATATGTGTGTGACTGTGAGTATGTGTATTAGTGTATGTGAGTGTGTGTATCAGTGCCTCTGTGTGTCTGTGAGTGTGTGTATCCGTCTCTGTGTTTGTGAATGTGTGTATCAGAGTCTCTGTGTGTCTGTCAGTGTGTGTATATCATTGTCGCTGTGAATGTGTGTGTAGTAATATCTCTGTGTGTCTGTGAGTGTGTGCATCAATGTCTCTCTGTGTCTTTCATCGTGTGTATATCACTGTCTCTTTGAGTGTGTGTGTATTAGTATATCAGTTTGCCTGTGAGTGTCTATTAGTGTTTCTGTGTGTGTGAGTGTGTATTAGTGTCTATGTGTGTCTAAGAGTGTGTATTAGTGTCCTTGTGTGTGTGAGTGTGTGATAGTGTATCTGTATCTCAGTCAGTGTATGTATTACTATCTCTGTATGTCTGCGAGTGTGTGTATTAATGTCTGTGTGTCTGAGTGTGTGTATTATTTTCTATGTGTGTTTGCGTGTGTGTGTATTAGTGCCTCCCTGTGTGTGTGAGTGTCTGTAGGTCCGTGTGTGTCTGTGAGTATGTATTAGTGCCTCTGTGTGTCTATGATTGTGTTATTCGTGTCTCTGTGTGTCTGCGAGTGTGTGTATCAGTGTCTGTGTTTGTGTGCATACTAGTGTATCTGTGTGCCTGAGAGTGTGTGTATTAGTGTCCCTGTGTGTCTGCGAGTGTGTATTAGTGTCTGTGTGTGTGAGTGTTTGTATTAGTGTCTGTGAGTGCGAGGGTGTGTATTAGATGTCTCAGTTTGTCTCTTTTAGAGTGTGTGTTAGTGTCCGTGAGTGTCTGTGAGGTGTGTATTAGGGCCTGTGTGTCTGCATATGTGTGTATTACTGTCGTTGTGAGTGCATGAGTGTCTGTTTTAATGTGTCTGTGTTTCTGTGAGTGTGTGTTTTAGTATTTCTGTGTACCTGTGAGTGTGTGTATTAGTGTCTCTGTTTGTCTGCGAGTGTGTCTATTAGTGGCTCTGCGTGTCTGAGTGTGTGTATTAGTGTCTCTGTGTGCCTGACTGTGTGTATTAGTGTCTCTGTGTGTGCGAGAGTCTGTAGGTATGTGAGTCTCTGTGTGTGAGTGTGTGCATTAGTGTCTCTGTGTGTCTGTGAGTGTGTGTAATAGTGTCGTCATGGGCCAAGTTTTAAAGAACCTCAAAGTGTATCTTGGAGTTCACCTGACCTACAACTTTTAATAGATTGTGGTATGGGAAGCACACGGCCCAGTATCCAGGTGTGATCCAGCAGAAATGGAAACGTATTTTTTAGCAAAACAATGTTTAGTCTATGAACACTAGTTAACATTTTTTAAACATAGAATGAAAAACCTCGCAACCATTATTTTAACTTCCACCCCAAGGAATGCATACACCTCCATTGTTCCCTCTCTCTTCCATATAACCCCTCTCCCAGCTTCTGCCCCCCCTTCCCCCACCCCCCGCCCTGAGGTTCGCATTTCCTTCCTCTTCGGTTCAGCTGTCCCACCCACCCCTGCCCGGTCTATCTCTCCCTCTCATGCTTTGGCTACTTTCCCGTTTCCTGGCTACCTGGCTTTTATTCTGCGTGTTTCTTGGCCACAAAGAGGTCCCAGAACAATTGGGTGAACGGCTCCCGCCTTCTGTGGAAGCCACCGTCCGATCGTCTGATGGCGTGTTTGATTTTCTCCATTATGAGAGATTCCTAGAGGTCGGATAGCCAGTCAGCAAATTTGGGTGGTGCTGCTGACCGCCAGCCGAACAGGATTCTACGGCGGGAATGCAAAGGAGAAGGCGTCCGCCCTCCTCCTCAGGAATAGATGTGGCTGGTCTGAAACCACGAAGATCGCAACTTTCGGGCATGGCTCTAACTTCACCCCATCACTTTGAACATTGCCTTGAAGAAGGCTGTCCAGTACTCCTCACGTCTGGCGCAAGACCAGAACATGTGTGTGTGGTTGGCCGGGCCTCCATGACACCGTTTACATCAGTCCTCCACTTCCGGGAAGAACCTACTCATACGGGTTCTTGTTAAGTGGTCTCCATGTATCACTTTTAGTTGCGTCAGGGTGAGAATTGCGCACGTCGAGGTGGAGTTGACCCTATGCAGTGCTTTGCTCCAAATTCCCCAGCCTATTTAGATCCCAAGTACTCCTCCCACTCCATGCTTGTTGCGTCCAGTACTATGTCCTCCCCGTCTACCAGTCGGTCGTACATGTCGCTGCAGTTTCCTTTATCTCACCTGCTTCCGTCCAGTTATTCTTTGAGTTGTATCTGTCGTGGTCGTTGTGGGTATGTCCTTGTTTCCTTTCATAGGAAGTTTCTTCGTTGCAGGAACCTTACCTCGTTCCCTCTGGTTAGCTGTAATTTATCTGTCAGTTCGCAGCAAGTGTGAGGGGGGAGGCAGGGAAACATTAACATACTTGGCATCCAGAGGAAAAGAGAAAATGGGGTAGACCAGAGGGCCGCAGAAACGGAAGTGCGCACGAGACGACAACGTCAGCGATCTCCGTCCGGGAGAAGCCAGGGGCAACACCACAAACAGATGCCTACATATGTATGCAAATAACTTTGGCAAGTTTACAGAGCTGCTACTTTTGAGCGGGGCATAATACCGTCCGTTGACCTCGCGGGGAAAATTAAAACATCAGCAGCAGCAGCGATCCATGCGGGGGTGGGGGGCGCGGGGAGCGGGTGGGGGGCGGGGGGGAGTGAGTGCCTTGACGGGAGGGGGAGGGAGGACTGAGGAGCGTGGGGTAACGTCTAGTCGATTGCTGTTGTATATTCTGTTTCCGCACTGTGTTAATGTTCACTACTTTTCTGTGTTAAGAATATTACTATTTATTATGTCAAATGTTGCAAATTCTTAATGAAAGGAATAAAAACAGCAGCAGCAACCCAGTGGAGGGGGGGGGGGTGATATATTTTTCTTTTTGTCAGGGGCTCATGCTCTATCCTGTTTTGAATTGGGTATTAATTTGTTAACTATTTTTCGTTCCGATGGTTAAGTTATTTCGTTTTGTTGGCATTTTGCCCTTCCTTCTTTGTATTATTTTCCTTTTTGGAGTGTTTTATAAACTTATTGAAGACTTTGAATAAATACATTTAAAATAAAGAATGCAACACTAAGTAATCCGTAAGCTGTCCCTTCAACATCCAGAAGACTTACGAAACACCTTTTACCAGAAGCACAATAGGTTTACATTCACGACTGAGAACAGCGTGGGGTTACTGGGTTATGGGGGTAGGGTGGAGTTGTTGACCTTGGGTAGGGTGCTCTTTCCAAGAGCTGGTGCGGACTCGATGGGCTGAATGGCCTCCTTCTGCACAGTAAATTCTATGATTTATAATTCTGGATTCACCAAATGATCAAGAGATAGTCTTTTCATGCCAGAGAGAACGACAGTACACCTGCTGTCTCTGGCTAAATATCCAACACTGCAAACAAATCTAAAACACACCCTGCAGCTATCAGCCTCAAACCAAAGTAAGAAGTTGTCAGGCAGCCCAGTTCCACCCACTTTATCACATCACTGCAGTAATAAACACCAATTTCTGAAAGGCACTCTCACAGGACAGTGTCTCTGTGTGTCTGTGAGTGTGCGTATTATTGTCTGGCTGTACTTCTGAGTGTGTGCATTAGAGTCTCCGTGTGTCTGTGGATGTGTGTATGTGTGCGTGAGTGTCTCTATTAATGTCTGTGTATGTGTTTGTATTAGTTTCTCTCCGGTCTGTGAGCTGTGGGCGAGTGGCTGTGTGTTTGTGTGTGTGTGCATTAGTGCATCTGAGTGTCCGTGAGTGTGTACTACTGTCTATATGTGTGAGTGTGAATGCGTGTATTAGTGTCTCTGTTTGTGTGTGTCTATGTCTGTGAGAATGTCTATGAGTTCCTCCGAGTGTGTGCGTGAATGCGTGTATTAGTCTCTCTGTGTGTGAGTGTTTGTGTGTGTATTAGTGTTTCTGTGTGTCTGTGAGTGTGCATTATTGTCTTTTTGTGTGTCTGTTAGTGTGTATGATTGTCTGTTTCTGTGACTGTGAGTATTAGTTTCTCTGTCTGTCTGTGACTGTATTAGTGTCTCAGTGTGTCCGTGCGTGAGTATTAGTGTCTCTGTGTGTGTCAGTGTATTTGTGTCTCTAGCGCTGTGTGATTCACTCTTAGTTTCTCTCTGTCTGTGTGTGCATTTGTGTCTGTGCGTGTATGTTGGTGTGTGTATTCGTGTTTCTGTGCGTCTCTTTGTGTGTGTATTAGTGTTGCTGTGTGCGTGTGAGTTTGTGCATTAGGGTATCCCTGTGTCTGAGTGCCGATATTGTTGTCTCTATGTATCAGTGAGTGTGTGTATTAGTGCCTGTGTGTGTGAGTGTGTGCATTAGAGTATCCGTGTATCTGTGCGTATGTATTTGTATCTGTGTATGGCTGTGAGAGTGTGAATTAGTGTATGTGTGTGAGTTTGTGTATTAGTGTCTCTATGTGTGTCCGTGAGTGTATGTATTAGAGATTGTGTGTCTGTGTTTCTGTGTGTATTAGGGTATCTGTGAGTGTCTGTGTGTGTGCGAATGTGTACATTAGTGCGTGTGTGTGAGAGTTTTAGTGTCTGTGTGCGTGGGTGTCTCTATTAGTGTGTGTGAGTGTGTGTACTAGTACCTCTGTCTGTCTGTGACCTGTGTAATAGTGTCTGTGTGTGCGTATTAGTGTACCTGTCAGGGCAGCAAGGTGGCGCAGCCTCACGACGCTGAGGTCCCAGGTTCTATCCCGGCTCCGGATATACACATTCTCCCCGTGTTTGCGTGGGCTTCACCCACACAACCCAATGATGTGCAGGGTAGGTGGATTGGCCATGCTAAATTGTCCCTTAATTGGAAAAAAATAATTGGGTACACTAAATTTATAAAAAGACAAAAAAATGATTGCACCTATGTGTCTGTGAGTGTGTGTATTAGTGTCTCTGTGAGTGTGGGTATTAGTGTCTCTGTGTGAGTGTGCTTATGTGTGTGTCTGTGTGTTTATTAGTGCATCTATGTGTATGTGAGTGTATATTACTGTCTCTGTGTTAGTCTGTGAGTGTGTGTATTAGTGCATGTCTGTGTATGTGAATGTGTGCATTAGTCTTTTTGTGTGTGTATATTCCTGCCGATCTGTGTTCCAATGTGTGTATTAATGTATCTGTGTCTGTGTGAATCACTATTAGTTTATCTGTGTCTGTAAGTGTGTATTGTTGTGTATGTGTGAAGGTCTGTGTGTGTAGTAGTGTCTCTGTGTCTGTGAGTGTGTGTATTAGTGTTGATGTATGTGTCAGTGTGTCTATTTGAGTCTCCCTGTGTCTGTGAGTGTGTATATTATTTTGTCTGCGTATCAGTGAGTGTATTAGTGCCTGTGTGTTAGTGTCTCTGTGTGTCGCTTTGTGTGTATTAGTTCCTGTGTCCATGAGTGCGTGTATCAATGTCTGTGTGAGTGTTGGTGTTAGTGTCTGTGTGTCTGTGTGCGCGTGATTTTAGTGTATCTGTGTGTGTGGCTGTGTGTGTTTGTGATTGTGTGTATTAGTGCCTGTGTGTGTGAGTGTGTGTATTAGTGGCTCTGGGTGTTGTGTGAGTGTGCGTATTAGTGTATCTGCGTGCCAGTGAACGTGTGCATTAGTGTTTGTGTGTGAGTGGGTGTATTAGTGCCTCTGTGTGTTTCTTTGAGTTTGTGCATTCGTGTATGTGTGTGTTTGTAAGTATCTGTGTGTGACTGTGATTGTGTGAATTTGTGTCCCTGTGCGTGTCTATGAGTGTGTGTATTATTGTCACTCTGTGTGTGAATGTGTGTATCAGTGAATCTGTGAGTGTCTGGGAGTGTGTGTTTTAGTGTCTCTGTTTATGAAAGTGTGTATATTAGTGCATCTGTGTGTCAGTGAGTGTGGGTATTAGTGTCTCTCGGTGTCTGTGAGTGTGTGTTTTTATGTCCCTGTGTGTTTGAATGTGTCTATCAGTGTGTCTTTGTGCGTGAGTTTTCGTGTCTCTGTGTCTTTTAGTCTGTAATTTAGTGTCTTTGTGTGTCAGTTAGTGTGTGTATTCGTGTATCTGGGTGTTTGTGAGTGTCTGTTTTTGTGTCTGTGTGTGCCTCTGAGTGTGTATTAGTGCGTCCGTGTCTGTGTGTGAGCGTGTGTAAGTCTCTGTGTGTTTGTGATTGCGTGTATTAGTGTCCCTGTGTGTCTGTGAGTGTTTATATTACTGTCAGCGAGTGTGTGTACTAGTGTCTCTGTGTGTATCAGAGTTTGTGTGTGTCTGTGAGTGAGTGACGTACGGTATCTGTGTGAGAGTATGTGTATTAGTGTGTGTGTATGTGAGTTTTGTATTTGTGTATCTGCGTGTCAGAGAGTATGTTTATGTTTCTTTGAGTGTGTGTATTAGTGTCTGTGTGAGCGTGTATTAGTGTCTCTGTGTGTGCGTGAGTCTGCATACCAGTGTCTGTGTATGTCTGTGTGCGCGTGCATTAGTGTATCTGTGTGTGGCGGTGTGTATCTGTGTGTTTGTGAGTTTGTGTATTCGTGTCTCTGTCTGTGTCTTTAAGTGTTTGTATTAGTGTCTCTGTGTGTAAATTTACGTCTTTGTGTCTGCGTGTGTGTCAGTGAGTGTGTGTATTACTGTCTGTGTGTAAGTATGCGTGTCTCTGTGGGCCTGTGAGTGTGTATTAGTATCCCTGTGTGTGTCAATGAGTGTGTATTAGTGTCTGTTTGTGTGAGTGTGTGCATTAGTGTTAGTGTGTGTGCCAGTGTGCTTATTGCTGACTGTGTTTGTATCTGGGAGTGTATGTATTAGAGTCTGTGTGTGTCTGTGAGCGTGTTTATTTGTCTATTTTGTGTGTGCTGTGTGTTTGTATTACTGTCTGTCTCTCTGTGTGTGAAATGAAATGAATGAAATGAAAATCGCCTTTTGTCACGAGTAGGCTTCAATGAAGTTACTGTGAAAAGCCCCGAGTCGCCACATTCCGGCGCCTGTTCGGGAAGGCTGGTACGGGAATTTAACCGTGCTGCTGTCCTGAATTGGTCGTCGTTAAAAGCTAGCGATGTAACCCATGGTGCTAAACCAGCCTCTGCTATGTGTATTACTATCTCTGTATAAGTGTTTCTATAAATGTATTTGTGTGTCTGCGAGTGTGTGTATTCGTGTCTGTATGTGTGTGTGTGAATCCGTGTCTTTGTGTGAGTGTGTGTTAGTGTCTGCATTACTGTCTCTGTATGTGTGCGAGTGTGACTTCGTCAACACCAAGACGACCATACTTGTAATGTCTTATCAAGGCTGACGAAAAATGTAATTGTTTATTTCCCTTACTCACAGTGAACCTCATCACAATTGTGATCCTGAAGAGAAAAAACTGTGGACTGTCCAAATGTGTCACTTGTTACCTGGTTGCCATGGCAGTGGGGGATCTACTGGTCGTTGTCCTCGACCTGATATTGAGACACATTCCCATTGTTTTTGATGAACAGTTTCATTTCCTGAAGTCCATCCCCGTGTGTAATATCCACGCCGCCCTGCTTCATGCAGCCACTGACTGTTCTGTCTGGTTCACCGTCACTTTCACCTTTGATCGATATGTGGCCATTTGTTGCCCGAAACTGAAAAGAAAATATTGCAGCGAGAAAACGGCGGCTGTGGTTCTGGGAACAGTGACCGTGCTGAGCTGTTTGAAGAACATTTTCTGGGGTTTTATGTTGTCCAGTCAGTATTGGCTGGGAAACGACCCCTGGTTTTGTTATGCCACAATGGATGTTCAGAACTCTCGGGTCTGGGGACCAATCGAGTTCCTCCACAACATTGTAACTCCGTGTGTTCCATTTGGCCTGATTCTGCTGCTCAATGCTCTCACCGTCAGACACATTGTCGTGAGCAGCAGGACCCGCAGGAGACTCCGGGCTCACAGCAGTGAGGACTGTCCCAGAGACCCAGAGATGGAGAGTCGGAGGAAATCCATCATTTTGTTGTTCATTATCTCGGCCAATTTCATCCTGTTATGGTCTACGTTAACGTTTTATTCTATATGGTTGAGGATGTGGTTTCTGAGGTATTACTATATATGGTTAGATAAATATGTTCAGGAATTGGGCTTCATGCTGCAGCTCCTGAGTTGCAGCACAAACACTGCGATTTACGCCGTGACACAGACTCAGTTCAGGCAGCAGTTGAAGAATGTGCTGAAATTTCCATTTAGTTCAATTCTTCAATTCATTAAATCCTGAGATGAAAGCCAACCCACACGACATCTGTCTCCTCCCACTGGCGGTGAAACTGACCATCCCCTGCCAGCCTCACCCCGATTTACCATTCTGCATTACCAGGAGGGACGATCGGTGGGTGTGTGGGACTCGACACATGGCCGATCAGCTGAGTGTGTGCCTCACACTGAAACACAGTGTGTGCAGCATAATGTGACCCAGACAGAGACCCAGACTCAGAAACAGACAGAGTCACGGTCAGAGACACGCTCCCAGATAGAGAGACAGACAGAGACACAGATAGAAGCAGCGAAAGAGACAGCGAAACAAACAGAGACACAGACAGAGGCACATACAGAGAAACAGACAAACAGTCCCACCCACACTCACTGCTCACCACCGCTGTCCTCTTGCCACAATATGGCCCCCGGGAGTCTCCCCTGGCAACACAAGATGGCAGCCGGGAATATCCCCTGGCAACTCAAGATGGCCGCCAGGAGTTACCACTGGTAACACAAGATGGCCGCCGGGAGTCAACTGGCAACACAAGATGGCCGCCGGGAGTCTCCCCTTGTAACACAAGATGGACGCAGGGAGTCTCCCTTCGTAACGCAAAATGGCCGCCGGGGGTCTCCCCTGGCAACACAAGTTGTCGGCGACCGGCACGCAGAGGATGCTGGGATGGATTTGGCGCAGGCGCAGTGGCGGCTTCTGCTGCCCATTGACCCCCATTGGGCGTCTTCGGGATTGTTGTGTCTCAGTAGAAACTGTAGCACCGCCCTCGAACCCCACCCCGGATATGACGCCCTCCCCGATATCACCCCCTCCTCGATATCACCCCCTCCCCGATATCACCCCCTCCCCAATATCAGCACCTACCCGATATCACCCCCTCCCCGATATCACCCCCACCCCTATATCACCCCCGCCCGATATCACTCCCTCCCGGTTATTACCACCTTACCGATATCACCCGCACCCCGATATCACCCCCTCCCCGATAACACCCCATCCCCGATAACACCCCCATCATTTCACCCCCCCTCACAAACACCCCCCGTCGGATATTTGCCTCCCCGATATAAACAACCTGGGTTTAGGGGGGTTACTGGCTTACGGGGATAGAACATAGAACATACAGAACATAGAACATTCCAGCGCAGTACAGGCCCTTCGGCCCACGATGTTGCACTGTCCTGTGAAACCCTTCTAAAGTCCCTCTGCACTATTCCCTTATCATCCATGTGCCTATCCAATGACTATTTGAATGCGTTTAGTGTTGGCGAGTCCACTACTGTTGCAGGCAGGGCATTCCACGCCCTTCCTACACTCTGAGTAAAGAACCTACCTCAGACATCTGTCCTATATCTATCTCCCCTCAATTTAAAGCTATGTCCCCTCGTGCTGGACATCACCATCCGAGGAAATAGGCTCTCGATGTCCACCCTATCTAATCCACTGATCATCTTGTATGCCTCAATTAAGTCCCCTCTTAACCTTCTTCTCTCTAACGAAAACAGCCTCAAGTCCTTCAGCCTTTCCTCATATGATCGTCCCTCCATATCAGGCAACATTCTTGTAAATCTCCTCTGAACCCTTTCCAATGCTTCCACATCCTTCCTATAATGTGGCGACAAGAACTGCACACAATACGATGGGGTGGAGGTGGGGGCTTAGGTGACACACTCTATCCAAGGGCTGGTGCAGACATGATGGACCGAATGGCCTCCTTCTGCACTGTTGATTCTATTCTATGATATAACACCCCCCGCACCCCGCAGGCATCGCCCCCGCCCCGATTTCACCCCCTGGATATCAACAAATCCCCCTCCCCCGGCAGATGTCACCACTTGAATATCAACACCGCCCCTTCCAACCGAAGATCACCCTCGCCCGCCAAATATCACCCCTCCCCCGGAGATCACACCCGCCCGCCAAATGTCACCCCTCCCACCCGGAGATCACCCTCCCTCGCACATCAGTCCCCAGAGATAACGACCCTCGATATAAACCCCCATGATATCACCGACAACCCCACGATGTCCGTAGCCAGGTATCACCTCACCCGATGACACCCTTAGCCCCCCGAATACAGTGGGCTAAATAGCTGGCATGCAATACAGAACAATGCCAGCAGTGTGGGTTCAATTCCCGCGCCGATCTCCACAAACAGGCGGCGCAGTACGGCGACTAGAGGCTTTTCACAGTGACTTCAGTGAGTACACTTGTGACAATAAACGATTATTATTATTATTAGATCATTCCCCCTCCCCACGGATGTGAACCCACACTGTAATTCATGCTCCCCCGCCAAACATCATCGCAGAACGGACATCAGCACCTCCAGAATATCTGCCACCCTCCAAATCACCCAACCACAGATATCACCCAACCCCAGATATCACCCAACCCCTGTGATCACCCCATACCAGAGATCACCCAACACCAGAGGTCACCCAATGCCAGTGATCTCCCAAACCCAGACATCACCCAAACCCAGACTTCACCCAACCACAGATATCAACCAACCGCTGAGATCACCCAACCCCAGATATCACCCAACCCCAGAAATGAGCCAACCCCCAGAGATCACCCAGCCGCAGGGATCACCGAACCGAAGAAATCACCCAACCCTTGAGATCACTCAACCCCAGAGATTACCCACCCCACGGATCACCCAACCCAAGAGATCACCCAACCACAGATAACACCCAACCCCCGAGATGGCCCCACCACAGAGATCGCCCAACCCCAGATATCATGCAATCCCAGAAATCACCCAATGCGAGAGATCACCCAACCCCAGAGAGGAAACCCCAGAGATCACCCGACCCCAGATATCACCCAAACCCAGAGTTAGACCAATCCCTAAGATCACACAACACCAGAGATCACCCAACCTCAGAGATCACCCAACCCCTGAGATCACCCAACCCCTGAGATTTCTCAACCCCAGAGATCACCCAACCACAGATGTCACACAACATCAGATATCCCGCAACCCCAAATATCACACAACCCTCGAGATAACACAAACCTAGAGATCATCCAACCCCAGATATCACCGAACCCCAGAATTACCCAACACCAGATATCGCCTCAACCCAGATATCAGTCAACCCCAGAGATCAACCAACCCCACATATCACCCAACCCCATTCATTACCGAACCCCAGATATCACCCAACCCCAGATATCACCCAACCCCAGATATCACCCAACCCCATATATCAACCAACCCCAGACATCACCCAACCCCAGATATCACCCAACTCCATATATATCCCAACCCCAGATATCACCCAAACCCAGAGATCACCGAAACCCATAGATTACCCAACCCCAGATATCAACCAACCCCAGATATTACTCAAGCGCAGATATCACCCAGACCCAGATATCACTGAACCCCAAAGATCACCCAACCCAGAGATCACCCAACCGCAGATATCACCCAACCCCAGAGCGATACAACCCCAGATATCACCCAACCCCAGAGATCACTCCCAGATATTATCACTGCTGGATATCACCCCAACGTTCTGGGTATCGCCCCCAAATCCAAATATCACCCACTCAACGAATACCACACTCCGATATCAATCCCCCAGATGTCAGCTAGCCCCACGGATATCAACCCCCCCCCCCCTGAATTCAGCGCCCCAATATCAATCAAACCCCCCACCCGAATATCATACCCTCCAGATGTCCCTCCCTTAGTTGTCACCCCCCCCCCCCCACCGCAGGATAGCCCCAACTGGTGTTAGCCCCATGTACATCATCCACCCTTATGCCCGGATACCACCCCATCACGGCCTCCAAAATCCCTCCTCCTCAAACCGCAGCTTTCCTCTTCATCCCCCCCCCGGCCCGCCCCTGATATCATCCCACCATACCCCGGATATCACCCCACCATCCCCCGGATATCACCACCAAGAGACAGCACCCCCCCAGGATATCTCTAACCCCCGTCAAACCGGTGCTGCCACCAATTTCTTCTTCGGAAGCGATTCTCCGCCCTATCGCCCCCGTATTTTTGCGCCCGGCAACGGTGAATTCAGCCCCACAATTGTCGGCTAGCGGTATCGACTATCCTGATACTGACGGGACAGGGTATCCTGGGTCGGGACTCACCGACCACTCGCCTGGTCGTAGAGTCTTAGGGAGGTGGCTTGAATCTCGCACCGTCGCCCAGATGCCGGCTTCCGAATTCTCCGGTGCCGGTTTTTTCAGCGGGGCGGAAATTGCGCCGGTCAGGGGCCGTTGGCAGCCGATCCCCGGGGATTCTCGGGCCCGCGATGTGAAGTGCGGCCGCCTGTTTTTGGCGTGTCCCGCCGGTATAACTCAAACCAGATTGTCACCGGCGGGACGTGGCTCTGCGGGCAGCCTGCAGAGTTCTAGGGGGCGGGGCGCGAGGGAATATGCCCGCCATCGGGCTCCTCCGATCCGCGGGCGGGCCTGTGCCGTGAGGGGTTCTCTTTCCCTCCGCACTGGCCGCTGTCAACTTCCACCATGCGCATGCGCTGGGATGTTGCCAACACACATTGGCGCTCCCACACATGCGCCAAGTCGCGCCGGTGCCTACCCCTTCAGCGCCGTTTGGTGCGGCGCCAAACCCTCTGGCGGTGGCCTAGCCCCTGAACATGGGGAGGATTCCTCACCTTCTGGATTGCCCGACGTCAGAGTGGTTCACTCCACTCAACTGCGCTGGTACGGTCGCCCCGCCCGACACCAGAATCCCGGAATGTGACAACACGGGGGCTGGCTGTGAAGCACAGAAAAGTGTGCGGTGGGTCCGAGAATCCTGATGCTGGCACGGGGTGGGTGTGGAGGGAATACACCAGAAAACGTGTGCAGCGGGACGCAGAATCCCTCCCGATGTCAATGTCTATGGATTTACATTGCCGAGTAACTGTTTGTCTGTGTTTTATGAATGGACCGATCTGTCTGGCTAAGCAGAACACGTTTTCACTGTATCTCGGTACACGTGACAATAAATCGCAATGTACTGATTGACCAAAGCAATTAATGAAATCGCTTTCTGCCAGATTACGGAACTGACGTGAATTCACCTGAGGAAGGAGCAGTGCTCCGAAAGCTCGTGTTTGAAACAAACCTGTTGGATTTTAACATGGTGTCGTGAGACTTCTCACTGTGCTCACCCCAGTCCAACAGCGGCATCTCCACATCTATGCTAGGCAAGGCTAGGTCACCAAAACTCATAGGGTCAGGTAATATATCATAATTTTACCATTATTTGAACACTTTTCAGTTAACACAAATTTACCCTTTTGTAACTTTTTCATAAAAGTTTTAATATGGTATTAGCCTCGGCTATGCGGTCGTCGCCTACTTCCGTTGGCCTCTTCATAAAAGCAGTAGGCTTAGCCTAATCTAACACTATTTCACCTTTATTACTTACCTTACATTTCTAAATATAACATTTATATTTGAGTAGGGGTAATTAAAATATCGTATCCTTGTGAACACTTGATTGACAAAAAATCTTGTTCAGATCGCTGTCACGAGGGCTATCACGTTGAAAATTCTCGTTCGCATTCTGATTGCTTTCCAACGGCTCCCCTTTTTTGTTACAACACGTCATCTAGAGTTTGTATTTCTGTCATAAGTGTTAATAGTGCTTTAAATTATTTATAATTATTTTAGATTAAATATATACAGAATGAAACATTAATTTGAACGTTTTTTCGTTTACGTCTAGCCTACATGATACCTTCATAACTTTTTAATTCTTATTTTAACTATCATTTTGCATTGAATTACACAATATTATTAATATTATTTTTTTGATCCAAAATTTTTTAAGCGATGTTAAAGTCGCTTCTGGGGCCCCCCTGAAGCTTAAGCTTCTTTAGTTTCATAGTAGATCCGCCCCTGACTGCAATACATCCCTTTTCAAATTTCCTGTGCTGGATTCTCCATCGGTGGATCCTCCGTATCACTGGAAGCGCACTCACGCCCGCCTGGTGGTTGGCACAAGGGCGGGGGGACACCCATTGAACAACTGCGCGAATGGAGAATCGCGCTGCCGGGGAGCGGGGGGGGGGGGGGGGGGGAGGTAGGGCGCCTTCCGCTGGAAAACGGGGCCTTCGGGATGGAGAATAGAAGTTTTATTGTGATTGTCCTGAGGTCCAGCACATTTTCTACTGCTTGGTTCCGTATAAAAATGAACAGCAAATTCCTTATCCGTCCAAGAGTTAATCATTGCAGCCAATAATCAAAGCGAATATGTAAGAACTATCTGTTAAAATGGCTCAGAATATTTTAGTCAATAATTGCCAGTGACCCAACGTTAAATATCTTTAAACTGGTGAAATTATGGCGGATTCCGTGCTTTTTCCTTGGATTAGTTAACTAATTGCTGTGGGAGATTAACATATTTATTGGCAATAATCAGAGTGACCTTGAATTGATTGCTTGGTCCAATAAACAATTATCTCATTCATTCATTGCGAGGTTGAAATAAATCAGTGAGCAGCTCTTCTGTTAAAGTCCAAGAAGCATTACGCAACTACTTATTATTTGTGCAACATTGTTAAAAAAAACCAATTAGTTTTCAGTCCATTAAACAGAGCAAATAACGAAAAACATTTAATTGAATCTTTCAAAGAATTGTTCATTGCAATAATAACAGGCGGGTGCATTGCTATAATTACAGGCGGTTTCTAATTAGTGTTCAGACCGTAAGGGGCTGTTTAGCTCACTGGGATAAATCGCTGGCTTTGACAGCAGACCAAGGCAAGACAGCAACACTTCGATTCCGATACCAACCTCCCCGAACAGGTGCCGAAACGTGGCGACTCGGGGCTTTTCACAGTAACTTTATTTGAAGCCTACTCGTGACAATAAGCGGTTTTCATTTAATCAAATTAAGATTGTTATTCAGTGGAATGGAATCTGCAATTCCTGAAGACAATAATAATAACATCAGTGAAAAATGCATTTGTTCAGCTCACAATCACAATCTATGGGATTGTCAGTCGGCAGGATCCGCCAATTCCGCCGGCAGCGTACCCATGTCCGCGGGGTTCTCAATGGCGTGAGGTGATGACAATGGGAAACCTCATTGACCGGCTGAGGGATCGGAAAATCCCTTTGTCCTAACCTTCACATCATAGGACTTTGGAAGGAAACCGGAGCTCCCAGAGGAAACCCACGCACACACAGGGAGAACGTGCAGACTCCCCACAGACAGTGAACCAAGCCGAGAATCGAACCTGGGACACGAGAGCTGTGACTAACGAGATATGTAAATCTTTAACTTCCCACAATAATATGTATTTGGAAATATTTTCCGTGTCTATGATACCAGCAATTATATCTCAGGAATTAATTCCATTAATCATTGTTGCGCCATGTTAGAATAGTTTGAGAATTCTCCCTGCCTGTTTCTACCAAACAAAACTGAGCCATTCCAATGTTTGAAGTCAGGATGACATCTGTTACACCATGTGTTTGATACAACATTGATAGTCAGCTTCCAATTCGTTCACAGTTCTTTGAACACAGTAAATAACGAAGAACATTTAATTGCAACTTTGAATGCGATTATCAAACGATTGTTTATTCCATAATCACAGGCGTATTCGAAATATCATTCAGATAATAATCATAACAAGGTTTTTTCTTTCAAACAGAGTGAGTAATTCCTGACCTTCCAACAATAACAACATAAGTTGAATAGCACATTTCGGCTCATAATTAACTGAACTGATTATTTTTCAATCGAATCACCAGGACAAGAATATGATTATTTTCAGTCCAAAGTTTACTGAATATATCTAAAAATCGTAATACTTTTCACAATAATATGCATTTAGAAATGTCTATGAGTACCAGTAATTATCTTTCACGTTTTAAATTCTTTAATTACTAGAAATATCGCTGCTGTGTCGTGGATAAACATGCAATCTCTCTGCCTGTTTCCACTGAAGACGTCTCAGTAATTTGAATGATGGAAGCCGAGAAGTAATGGACTGAGAAACAATTATATATTGTGTTACATATTTGTTTAAATTATTGAGTCTATCTGACTGCCACAACTGGATAACTGCAAACTCCGGCGGTGTTTTTCATAGAATGTACAGTGCAGAAGGAGGCCATTCGGCCCATCGAGTCTGCACCGGCTCTTGGAAAGAGCACCCTGCCCAAGTTGGGGGGTCTGGTCCCTTTGGTTCCCTACTGCATCCTCTCGGGTTTCTCCTCTGGAAAATACTGACTGCTCCACAATAAGAGAATGATCAACCATTTTTTTCATTCATTATTTATCAATTAGAGTCTGTTCCCCAGGTTTAATGGACTAATCAATGCCGGGGTATATTGATTTGGTTACGATTGGAGCTGGAGGATTGCAGGAGAATCAAACCGTGCCATAGCCTTGGTGATTTGCTGAACAGCAGATGCTGAGTTCCTGTCTCAGCGCTGCCCTTTCGCCCAAATCAACTCCTTTTAATATCTCCAGCACTTAATTTACCTTCTCCGGTTTGGTTGGGTTGTCGAGCTGCATGGAGGAAGGAGAGAGAGGAAGGAGGAGAGCTGGAGCGGGGATGTTGCTGAACATGGCGGACCGGGGGTCTGATTCGGCCCAAGGATGGAAGGATTTTTTTGCTGGGGAACGTGCCCCGCCGCTCGAGGTGAATTGATGGCCTGCTGCTGCTCCTGGGAGCTCCGGGAATTGGGCCCTTGCACTGTTGAAGTAGACTTTGGGATTTTTATACCATTCTACTGACTTTCGTCTGTTTTGGCGAAACTATCTGGGGTTTCCCGCTGGACGTTGCTGTGGTGAATGTATTACTGCTATCATTCACCAGTGTATTGCATTATATTGTATTGTATTATGTTGATGCCCTTATGGGCTCTGCCTATGGCTCCGCCCCCTCGGGGGAGGTATATAGATCTGCAGCCTGTAGGCGATACTCAGTACAGAGCAGTCGTAGGCAGGCACAGATCTTTCTGATTAAAACCACTGTTCCCTTCAACTCCACCCCTTTGTGGGGGAAACAGGGGGCGGTGGGGATTGTGTTCGTATATGGATGTATTAGTAGATGTTTTTGACATGCTACTGTTTACTATTGCCTATGACGATGCTATTTCTACATGCTGATGAATTGTTTCAATGTTGATAGACTCTATGCATGTTGTGAGGAATACATTTTCTATACGCTGGCTTTTAGCCAGTGGCCTTTTTCATGGCGCATTGTATTGAGCTGTATTGAAGCCCCTGTGTGGGAGAGGGAGGGCATTTTCTACTCTCTCTCGTACTGTGCCCTATGTTGGCGTACCCCTTCTCGGTGCTCTACATGGCTCGCTGGCTCTCCTCTTCCGCCGGTGTGGGGCCGCCATTCGGGGCGGGGGTGTTTTAGATGTGTGTGTGTACTGAAGATATTGTATCTTGTGACTGTTTTTGCTGTGTTACTGTTGAAGTGGGTTAAGGGTGTTATAGAAAATATGGGAAGATGTGTCATTTGAAATATGGAAGTCTGGGAATAGCTGGTCTGAGTGAAACAGGAGAGGATGCAGGAAATGATCCCACGAATGGTTAATAGCAGCTGCAAAGAGCAGGATTATAAAATGCAGATTCTTTCCCTCAAGCAGGCTTAGCAATCACACAGGGTTTTTGTGTGAAGCTAAAACAATGGCTCACACCTTCATTGAAAGTAACTATCTTAGTAAGCATTTGGAAAAGCATGTATGAGGGTTTCAGTTCATCTAGGTGATAAATGTAAACCTTTCAAGTTATAACCAAGTGGATTTTTAGCATACAGCTAAAAGCACTGTTTCACCCCTTCATTGGAATTAACTATCTTAGTAAGTAGCTGGAATGGAAAGGATGAGCTTCAGATGAATTTGTTGACAATTCTAGGTGTGAACGTCTGCTAACAACAAATAAATTAAAAGAAAACTGGAGACGACCAGTCCAGGAGAAACATCATTTAAAGCAAAAATCAAAGTCAAAGTATGAGCTGAGGACACAAATAGAAAAGAATACTATTGAAATGACAGGAACCAAACCAAACTTCACTCGTCTATTGAAACCACAGCATTTTGGAATATCGCAATGGAACTTTGAACATCACAAAGGATAACAATGTAATCAAAATGAAATAACATTTACTTTACAATAAGGTCATAAAAACTTAATAACTATTAGAAAGATAATATTAATCCAGAGACCAGAGCAGGAACTACCAGAACCAGAACTCAGAGAGAAGGAGAGAAGGAACAAGAGAATCAAGCAGAGTCAGTTTACTGCCAGCTCGGTCATGTGGAAAGATAAGACATAGCAGTCGAGCTAAAACAGCTAATACATCTAAGGAAGACTAGAATTTATAGAGGAGGCAGTCAGCTCAGAGATATCCAGCAAAGCCAGCTCTCACAGCTCGGTACATGGGAAAGATAGGACATAGCAACCGAGTTAATCAGAAAATACATCTAAAGAAGAACAGACATTAAAGAAGATTGATTATCAAGTTAGGCCTGAAGGTCCCTTTGTTGCTCGTTTTGAGTAAGTGTGCTTAACACTCACTTGGCTCTGTTTCACGTTCTAAGCTCTGGAGTCGCCAGGTGCCGTAAAAACACCGTCACAAGTATCAAGGTCAAGTTCAAAGCAATAAGGCTGTACACCAATTAGTAAGTCCAAAACAATTAGAGTTTATTATCACCCAATTATAATAACACTCATGCACACGCTGATGATTAAACTTACTTCTACTACTAGACAACTAATACTTAGCTAAGAAGGAACTGCGAGGTCAGGGAACAAGGCCTTTGTTCTGTTCTGGTCTGCAGGCTTCGGATCTTTATCAGTCGGCAAGGGTGTAAGCAATGCCGGTATCAGGTAGCGGTCGTTGTTTAGGCACTTACGGATTGGTGGCTGCTGCTCGACGGCTGATGTAGAAGACAGGGGTCTGGAGGCTGGAGTCGGAGGCCGGAGACAGGAGACTGAACCATGTGCGGGACCTCTCTTTTATAGGTCCCAGGGGGTCCGCGCCCCTTGGGGCGGGCTCCCTCACCTGCTGGGGATCGATTGGGCCTCTTCCCAATCGATATGGTTTGAACCCCCCAGCCATTCCTTGATGGCTGCGGCGGTTCTTAGGACTCATTGCCCTAGGCTTCTCTGGCTCCATCGTGTCTGGGCTGCTATTAAAAGTATCAATTGATACTTAATTGTATCCATTGTACCTGGGACTGCCCGGTATCACCTCATTACTATATTAACGGCTTTCCCATTTACAGCGCTTCCTGATCTCTGCAGCTGCCAGGAAACCGGTTTCTGCAATTGTCTCAATGCTTAATGGCTCTGCAAGCTGTTTGCTCTTTAACATGTCCGTTTTCCCTGCACTCTTTGCAGTCTCCCATTTTGTGTTCGTTGGTGTCCATCTTAGATGGCTACACCTTCAACGAACCAGAAGGATCCAGAAGCAAGATCTTTTTACCTTTCTGTAAAGAAAGTGATTGCAGCTATCAAATGTTAAAAATATAATAATAAAATCACTTAATTTAACCTGAAACAGTGGTTATTCCTAAGTAGACATTACTTACTTAGCAATGCGGGACCCAGGATCGAAGCTACGAAGTGATAGTAACTGGACGAAAACTTTAAGTGTTAGAAACAAATCAAAATATCAAATTATTACTGAACAGTGAAACCTCCGGTCAGGCATCTCTAACTTGACAATAGCTGATGGATGATCTGTGGTCTCCACGGGGTATGTATTACGCGGTGGAGTTATTAAGGGTCTCGGCAGACAGCAGCGACTGACGAGGAACCCCAACATGATAAATGACAATAGTTTAAGAAGTTCTGTAGCTTGATGCCAAGGTGGGAAAATTGTTACCAATGCAGTAAACAATGTTGCATTGACGAGCTGTAATAGTTATTAAAGAATAAATGTAATGTAAATTGATTGGTAGGGACTGCTATATATGATAATGGGGGTATGTGTGCCATTCCAGAACTTGATCAGTATTTCTAAACAGTGTGAATGTTTTAATAGAGGGGGAATAGTCGTTTTTCAGTGTGTTTTCTTGATTTAACTGCATAGAACATCACGAATAATATTGATGTTGTTTACACGCTATATTTAGTATGTAATGACTATTGGTCCCAAAGCCACGAAGGGATGTGTCGATATTGTACTTTACTTTGAATATTGAAATTGTGATAACAGTTGCAAATATGTAATGTTGTAACACACAGTCTATTTGTGTGGTTAGGTGATGAGTAATGTGTCAGGATAAGACTTTTTTTTTTTACTGTGTATTTAAAAAAGGGAGAATTTATTTGGAAAAAGTGACAGTTCGATGTGGTTTTGCGAATACTGGTGGCATATTATGTTGCAAATGTTGTAATGGAAAATATACACTTTCATGTTGTAAGGGAAATGATAACAAACGAAAGGAATTTGAATGAAATTTCATGGAAAGATATTCTCTCATGTACACCAGGGACTGGCAGACATAGATGGTTCAGGACAATGTTAGACGTTAATGTGGACGTTAGGAATAGAAGCAGGATCAATTAAACTTTTTAAATTAATGAAGCAAGGCTAATCAGTGGCTGGTACATGATATCATAATTTACCATTCCAATGAGAAACGGAAAGCAATTTGGATGACGGAAAGATGGGACACTTAACAGCCAGTGATGGACAAAAGAACCTTTTGGTTACTGATGGACAGAGTTGGGTGCTGTCTCTAAGGGACATGAGGAAGCTTCTACTGTGCTGCTACCCCAAGGAAGTAAAATGCTTTGGAGGTTGTGGAACACACGGAATAGCGATTGTGTTAACTTCCTGAGCGGTTGCAACTATTGTTCAGGGTAATTGGACTTGACTTGAAGAACGAAAAGTCTCTTATCGATACTCATCTGAGATGTGGATACATTTACGAATTGATTTCGGAGCACAATTTAAAATCACAACATGCATACAAATAAAACAGATCGGGGAAATATGTTAGTTAGTACTATTGGAGGGGGGGGGGGGGTAATTGACCAAATGAAATAGTTATGTTTCAAATGTCAATTTTGAAAATACAGAAAAATGTGTAATTTGAAACATGGAGGTCTGGCAATATCTGGTCTGAAAGAAACCTGAGAGGATAAGGGAAAGATCCCATAAAGGGTTAAAAGCAGCTGCAAAGAGAAGGATTATAAAATCCAGATTCTTTCTCTCAGGCAGGCTTAGCAAAACCAACTGGACTTTTGTATTAAGCTAAAATGAATGGCTCACAACTTCAATATAAGTAACTATCTTAGGAAGCATGTGGAAAAGCATGGATGAGAGTTTCAATTGAATTAAGTGACGAATGTTTAAAACAGGCAGGTCATTCAAGTCATAACCAAGTTAAATTTTTGCATACAGCTAAAAGCAAAGGTTTCGCACCTTCATTGAAATTAACTCTCTTAGTAAACAGCTGGAAAAGAAAGGATTAGCTTCAGTTGAATTTGGTGTCAATTCTAAGTGTGAAATCCTACTAATACCAGGTAAATTAAAAGAAAATTGGAGACAACCTGTCTACGAGAAGCATAATTTAAAGTCAAAATCCAAGGCAAAGTTATGAGCTGGGGACAATTGGAAAATTTAACTATTGAAATCACAGGAATTAAAAGTAACACTTCTTGAAACCAAAGCATTTTGAATATCACAAGGGAACATTGAACATCACAAAGGACAATGTAACCAGATCTGAGAGGTGAGGTTATGCCCAAAATGAAACATTTGTTGTATTACAATGTTTAGATCAAAGATACTTTTTAATAATTAAAATGAAATAAGTTAATGGACAATAAGGTAATAAAAACTTAATAATTGTTAGAAAGAGAATATAAACCCAGGAAGCAGAAGCAGAAGCAGCAGCAGAAACAGAGGAGTACTCAGCGAGAGGAGAGAGGAGAGAAGCTTATTCAGCTTTCACAGCTCGGTCATGGGACAGCAAGACAAGCAGCAGAGCTTAAACAGCTATATAGCTAAGGAAGACTAGAATTTAAACAGGAGTCAGAGTCAGCTGAGAGATAGCTCGCAGTGCGAGCTCTTATAGCTCTGTTCATGGGATCGACAAGACACATCAACGGAGCTAACCAGCGAATACATCTCAAGAAGACCAGATTTTAAAGAAGATTGATTGTCATGGTGGGCCTAAAGGCCCATACAAACAACCCGCAGGATCCAGAAGCAAGATCGTTTTACCTTTCTGTGAAGAAAGTGATTTCAGCTTTTAAAAGAAAAAATATAATAATAAAATAACTTAATTTAACCTGAAGTAGTGGTTATTCCTAAAGTCTACTTTACTTACTTAGCAATGCAGGACCAGGGACATCGATGTTACTAAGTGGTAAGTAGATAACATCTTCGGTGAAGGTATGGGTTATACGGGGAGATAACGTGAAAATATAGTTTGACTTGAATAGTACCCACCGAAGCCTGCATCGGAGTCAGGGAGTGAGAATCCCTGTTCACCATTTAGAATGTCGGCCCTTTTTAGGATAGGGGGAATTTTAAGAATAATTGTGAGTTTTCAAAAGCACTGTGTTCATGTTAACCGTCTGTGCTGCAAACAATAGGGGCTCGTTTAGCTCTCTCGGCTAAATCGCTGGCTTTTAAAGCAGACCAAACAGGCCAGCAGCACGGTTCAATTCCCGTACCAGCCTCCCCGGACAGGCGCTGGAATGTGGCGACTAGGGGCTTTTCACAGTAACTTCATTGAAGTCTACTCGTGACAATAAGCGATTTTCATTTCATTTCTTTCATTTCATTTCATTTCTAAACAGTACCCTACAGCAAACAGATTCAAAGTAACCCTTGTACTACAGTAAACAAAGTTCATGTAAAAAGTGCCCGACGGTAATCATATTTAAACAGTGCCCCACATAACAGTGTATGTAAACAGTGCACTACAGTGAACAGTGTTAATGTGAACCGTACACTGCTGTAAACAGAGTCCATGTAAACTGTGCCCTACAGTAAACAGTATTTGAACATTGCCCTTCTGTAAACAGAGTGAAATTAACCGTAAGCCAGTGTAAACAGAGCGAATGTAAACAGTGTTTACGTGAATCGTACACTGCTGTAAATAAAGTCTATTTAAAATGTGAGCTGCAGTAAACAGTGTGAATGTGAACCTCACACTATTGTAAATGATTCTATGTAAACAGTGCCCGACGGTAAACAATGTTTATCTAAACTGCACTCTGCTGAAAAATCAGTCAATGTAAACAGTGCCCAGGAGTAAAAAATGTTTATGTAATCCGAACACTGCTGTAAACAGAGTCTATGTAAGCAGCGTTCCACAATATTCAGTGTTTATGTAATCCCAACACCGCTGTAAACAGAGTCTACGTAAGCAGCGTTCCACAGCAATCAGTGTTTATGTAATCCCAACACCGCTGTAAACAGAGTCTATGCAAGCAGCGTTCCACAGCAATCAGTGTTTATGTAATCCGAACACTGCTGTAAACAGAGTCTGTGTAAGCAGCGTTCCACAGCAATCAGTGTTAATGTAAGCCGTACATTGCTGTAAACGGAGTCGAAGTAAGCAGTGGTCTACAGTAACCAGTATCTATATAAGAAGTTCCCTACAGTAAACAGTCTATTTAAACAGTGCACTAGAGTAAACAATATCAAGCATCCAGCAGAGGGCAGCAGAGCAGAGCTACTGATCGGCTGTTCTGGGGGAATTTGCATACGTGCAGTGCGGTCAGCCTAAGTTGAAGGTGAACCGGCGAAGGAGACCCAAGGAGTTTGAGTGAAGACAAGCATCCAGCAGAGGGCAGCAGAGCAGAGCTACTGATCGGCTGTTCTGGGGGAATTTGCATACGTGCAGTGCGGTCAGCCTAAGTTGAAGGTGAACCGGCGAAGGAGACCCAAAGAGTTTGAGTGAAGACAATCATCCAGCAGAGGGCAGCAGAGCAGAGCTACTGATCGGCTGTTCTGGAGGAATTTGCATACGTGCAGTGCGTCAGCCTAAGTTGAAGGTGGTTTGTGGAGGGGCTGTTGGCAAGTGACCGTTAAACCCGAAACACTTTGTGAGTGTTTCCCACCCTACCTCCTCCTCTAATCAACCCCCCCCCCCACCCCACGGTGGTTGGGAAGCGGGAGCAGGGGCCTGTCGTGAAGGTGAGTGAGTGCCTTTAAATTTGCTTAACTTTCAGCGGGAGCAGGGTTTGAGGTAATATCAGGTAAGCTCTTCCTTTCTTTTTCTTTTTCTTGTTTTTTTTTTAAATCTAGAGGTGATGTCAGGGAAGGCAGTACAATGCTCCTCCTGCAGAACGTTTGAGGTGAGGGACGCCGTCAGTGTCCCTGCTGATTTCATCTGTGGGAAGTGCACCCAACTCCAGCTCCTCAAAAACCGTGTTAGGGACCTGGAGCTTGAGCTGGATGAACTTCGGATCATTCGGGAGGCAGAGGGGGTCATAGATAGGAGCTTCAGGGAAGTAGTTACACCAAAGACTGGAGATAGATGGGTAACTGTAAGAGGGACTGGGAAGAAGCAGTCAGTGCAGGGACCCCCTGCGGTCGTTCCCCTAAGTAACAAGTATACCGTTTTGGATACTTGTGGGGGGGACGACTTAGCAGGGGTAAGCCATGGGGTACGGGCCTCTGGCACGGAGTCTGTCCCTGTTGCTCAGAAGGGAAGGTGGAAAGGAGTAGAACATTAGTAATTGGGGACTCAATAGTCAGGGGCACAGATAGGAGATTTTGTGGGAGCGAGAGAGACTCACGTTTGGTATGTTGCCTCCCAGGTGCAAGGGTAAGTGATGTCTCGGATCGTGTTTTCCGGGTCCTTAAGGGGGAGGGGGAGCAGCCCCAAGTCGTAGTCCACATTGGCACTAACGACATAGGTAGGAAAGGGGATAAGGATGTCAGGCAGGCCTTTAGGGAGCTAGGATGGAAGCTCAGAGCAAGAACAAACAGAGTTGTTATCTCTGGGTTGTTGCCCGTGCCACGTGATAGTGAGATGAGGAATAGGGAGAGAGAGCAATTAAACATGTGGCTACAGGGATGGTGCAGGCGGGAGGGATTCAGATTTCTGGACAACTGGGGCTCTTTCTGGGGAAGGTGGGACTCTATAGACAGGATGGTCTACATCTGAACATGAGGGGCACCAATATCCTGGAGGGGAGATTTGTTAGTGCTCTTTGGGGGGGGTTAAAACTAATTCAGCAGGGGCATGGGAACCTGGATTGTAGTTTTGGGGTACGGGAGATTGTGAGTATAGAGGTCAGGAACACAGATTTGACTTCGCAGGAGGGTGCCAGTGTTCAGGTAGGTGGTTTGAAGTGTGTCTACTTCAATGCCAGGAGTATACGAAATAAGGTAGGGGAATTGGCAGCATGGGTTGGTACCTGGGACTTCGACGTTATGGCCATTTCAGAGACATGGATAGAGCAGGGACAGGAATGGTTGTTGCAGGTTCCGGGGTTTAGGTGTTTTAGTAAGCTCAGAGAAGGGGGCAAAAGAGGGGGAGGTGTGGCGCTGCTAGTCAAGGACAGTATTACGGTGGCGGAAAGGATGCTTGATGGGGACTCTTCTTCTGAGGTAGTATGGGCTGAGGTTAGAAACAGGAAAGGAGAGGTCACCCTGTTGGGAGTTTTCTATAGGCCACCTAATAGTTCTAGGGATGTAGAGGAAAGGATGGCGAAGATGATTCTGGAAAAGAGCGAAAGTAACAGGGTAGTTGTTATGGGAGACTTTAACTTTCCAAATATTGACTGGAAAAGATATAGTTCGAGTACATTAGATGGGTCGTTCTTTGTACAATGTGTGCAGGAGGGTTTCCTGACACAATATGTTGACAGGCCAAAAAGAGGCGAGGCCACATTGGATTTGGTTTTGGGTAATGAACCAGGCCAGGTGTTAGATCTGGAGGTAGGTGAGCACTTTGGAAACAGTGACCACAATTCGGTGACCTTTACGTTAGTGATGGAAAGGGATAAGTATAACCCGCAGGGCAAGAGTTATAGCTGGGGGAAGGGCAATTATGATGCCATCAGACATGACTTAGGATGTGTTGGTTGGAGAAGTAGGCTGCAAGGGTTGGGCACACTGGATATGTGGAGCTTGTTCAAGGAACAGCTATTGCATTTTCTTGATAAGTACATACCAGTCAGGCAGGGAGGAAGGGGTCGAGCGAGGGAACCGTGGTTTACCAAAGAAGTGGAATCTCTTGTTAAGAGGAAGAAGGAGGCCTATGTGAAGATGAGGCATGAAGCTTCAGTTGGGGCGCTTGATAGTTACAAGGAAGCGAGGAAGGATCTAAAGAGAGAGCTGAGACGAGCAAGGAGGGGACATGAGAAGTCTTTGGCAGGTAGGATCAAGGAAAACCCAAAAGCTTTCTATAGGTATGTCAGGAATAAAAGAATGACTAGGGTAAGAGTAGGGCCAGTCAAAGACAGTGGTGGGAAGTTGTGTGTGGAGGCTGAGGAGATAAGCGAGATACTAAATGAATACTTTTCGTCAGTATTCACTCAAGAAAAAGATAATATTGTGGAGGAGAATGCTGAGACCCAGGTTATTAGAATAGATGGCATTGAGGTGCGTAGGGCGAAGTGTTGGCAATTCTGGACAAGTTGAAAATAGATAAGTCCCCGGGGCCGGATGGTATTTATCCTAGGATTCTCTGGGAAGCCAGGGAAGAGATTGCTGAGCCTTTGGCTTTGATTTTTAGGTCATCATTGGCTACAGGAATAGTGCCAGAGGACTGGAGGATAGCAAATGTGGTCCCTTTGTTCAAGAAGGGGAGTAGAGATAACCACGGTAACTATAGGCCGGTGAGCCTAACGTCTGTGGTGGGTAAGGTCTTGGAGAGGATTATAAAAGATACGATTTATAATCATCTAGATAGGAATAATATGATTAGGGATAGTCAGCATGGTTTTGTGAAGGGTAGGTCATGCCTCACAAACCTTATCGAGTTCTTTGAGAAGGTGACTGAACAGGTAGACGAGGGTAGAGCAGTTGATGTGGTGTATATGGATTTCAGTAAAGCGTTTGATAAGGTTCCCCACGGTCGGCTATTGCAGAAAATACGGAGGCTGGGGATTGAGGGTGATTTAGAGATGTGGATCAGAAATTGGCTAGTTGAAAGAAGACAGAGAGTGGTAGTTGATGGGAAATGTTCAGAATGGAGTTCAGTTACGAGTGGCGTACCACAAGGATCTGTTCTGGGGCCGTTGCTGTTTGTCATTTTTATAAATCACCTCGAGGAGGGCGCAGAAGGATGGATGAGTAAATTTGCAGACGACACTAAAGTCGGTAGAGTTGTAGACAGTGCGGAAGGATGTTGCAGGTTACAGAGGGACATAGATAAGCTGCAGAGCTGGGCTGAGAGGTGGCAAATGGAGTTTAATGTAGAGAAGTGTGAGGTGATTCACTTTGGAAAGAATAACAGGAATGCGGAATATTTGGCTAATGGTAAAATTCTTGGTAGTGTGGATGAGCAGAGGGATCTCGGTGTCCATGTACATAGATCCCTGAAAGTTGCCACCCAGGTTGATAGGGTTGTGAAGAAGGCCTATGGTGTGTTTGCCTTTATTGGTAGAGGGATTGAGTTCCGGAGCCATGAGGTCATGTTGCAGTTGTACAAAACTCTAGTACGGCCGCATTTGGAGTATTGCGTACAGTTCTGGTCGCCTCATTATAGGAAGGACGTGGAAGCTTTGGAACGGGTGCAGAGGAGATTTACCAGGATGTTGCCTGGTATGGAGGGAAAATCTTATGAGGAAAGGCTGATGGACTTGAGGTTGTTTTCGTTAGAGAGAAGAAGGTTAAGAGGTGACTTAATAGAGGCATACAAAATGATCAGAGGGTTAGATAGGGTGGACAGCGAGAGCCTTTTCCCGCGGATGGAGGTGGCTAGCACGAGGGGACATAGCCTTAAATTGAGGGGTAATAGATATAGGACAGAGGTCAGAGGTGGGTTTTTTACGCAAAGAGTGGTGAGGCCGTGGAATGCCCTACCTGCAACAGTAGTGAACTCGCCAACATTGAGGGCATTAAAAAATTTATTGGATAAGCATATGGATGATAAGGGCATAGTGTAGGTTAGATGGCCTTTAGTTTTTTTTCCATGTCGGTGCAACATTGAGGGCCGAAGGGCCTGTACTGCGCTGTATCGTTCTTTGTTCTATGTTTTAATGGAAACCGTGCACTACTGTAAACAAAGCTTCGGTAAATGGAGCCCGACAGTAAACAGTGTTTATGTAAACCGTACACTGTTGTAAACGCTGTCTATGTAAACAGTGCCCTCCAGCAAACAGGGTGAAAGTAATCCATACACTACTGTAAGCAGTCTATGTAAAAAGTGCCCCACAGTACGCAGTGTTAATGTAATATGTACGCTGCTATAAACAGTCTTTATCTAAACAGTACACTGCTGTAAACATATTTATGTAAACAGTGTCCGACAGTAAACAGTATTTAAACTCTGCCTTAAAGTAAACAGTGTTAATGTAAATCGTACACGACTGTAAACAGTCTATGTGAACAGTGCCCTACTGTAAACATGTTTATGTAAACCGTACACGACTGTAAACAGACTGTACGTGAACAGTGGCCTACTGTAAACAGTGTTTATGTAAAATATACACGGCTGTAATTAGAGTCGATGAAAACAGTGCCATACAGTAAACAGAGTGAAAGTAAACCATACACAAATGTAAATAGGCTATGTGAACAGTGCCCTGTAGTAAACAGAGTGAAAGTGAGTGCTACCGTAAACATAATCTATTTAAAGTACCGTACAGTAAACACAGACTACGTAAACCGTATATTGCTCCAAACAGAGTCCATGTAAAAACTGCGCTACTGTAAACAATGTTGATGGAAAGTATAGTATATACTGCTGTAAATCGTTAATGTAAAGGTGCCCTACACTGAACATAGTTTATTTGAACCGTGCCCTGCAGAACACATTATATTTAAACCGGACATTGCTGTCAACAGAGTCGATGTAAACAGTTCCGCACAGTACACGTTGCTTATGAAAACTGTACGCTGCTGTATACAGAGTCTGTGTAAACAGTGCCCGACAGCAAACAGTGAATGTAAACCGTACCCTACTGCAAACAGTATCCTACAGTAAACAGTTTTTATGCCAACCGTAAACGCTGTGTAAACCGTCTAAGTAAACAGTGCCCTGCAGTAAACAGACAGAATGTGATCCGTATACTACTGTAAACGGAGTCTATGTAAACAATGTTCTACAATAAACAGTATTTAAACATTGCACTACAGTCAACAGAGTCTGTGTAAACAGTGCCCTAAAGTAAACAGTGAAAGTAAACCGTATACTACTGCAAACAGAGTCAATGTAAACAGTTAACATAGACTGTTAAAAGTCGATGTGAACAGAGCACCACACTAAACAGTGTTTATGTAAACTGGACACTGCTGTACAGAGTCTATGTACCCAATTCATTTTTTTCCAATTTCAGGGGAAATTTAGCGTGGCCAATCCACTTGCCCTGCTCATCTTTGTGTTGTTGGGGTCAAAACCCATGCAAACACGGGGACAATGTGCAAACTCCACACGGGCACTAACCCAGAGTCGGGATCGAACCTGGGAACTCAGCGCCGTGAGGCAGCAATGCTAACCACTGCACCATCGTGCTGCCCCTCCAGTAATCAGTGTTTATGTAAACCGTGCACAGCTCCAAACAGTGACACTATAAACAGTGCCCGAGAGTAAACAGTATTAATGTAAAGCAAAAACTGCTGTAACCAAACTCTATGTAAACAGTAAGCTTTAGTGAGCAGAGTTACATAAACCGTACACTACTGTAAACAGAGTCTATGTCAGCAGTGCCCTACAGTAAACAGTGCTTATGTAAACGGCCACTTACGTTTTATATAAAATGTACTCTGTACATGTATACAGACTATGTAAACAGTAGGCTACAGTAAATCGAGTGAAAATACGCCGTACACTGCTGTTAACCGAGTCTTTGTAAACAGTGCAGTGCAGTAAACAGAATTTAAACAGTGCCCTACAGTAAACAGAATCTATGTAACCAGTGCCGTACAGTAAACAGAGTGAAAGTAAACCGTTCACGACTGCAAACTGTCTATGTAACCTGTGCCCGACAGTAAAGTGTGTTTACATAAACAGTACACTGCTGTAAACAGAGTCTGTGTAAACAGTGCCGACAGTAAACAGTGGTAATGTAAACCGTACACTACTGTAAACAGAGCCTATATAAATAGCGTCCGACAGTAATCAGGCTATGTAAACAGTGTCCTACAGTAAACAGATTCTAAGTAAACTGCGCCCTACAAGAAACAATGTCGTTGCAAACCATACACTGCTGTAAAGAGTCTACGTAAAAAATGTGCTACCATAAACATAATCTACTTAATCCGTCCCGTACAGTAAACAGTGTTTACGTAAACCGCACACTGCTGTAAACAGAGTCTACGTAAATAGTGCCCTGCAGTAAGCAGTGTTTATGTAAAACGTACACTGCTGTAAACAGAGTCTATGTAAACAGTGCGCTACTGCAAACAATGTTTATGTAAATTGTACGTGACGGTAAACAGTCCGTGTAAATGTGCCCTGCAGTCAACGTAGTGTATTTAAGCAGTGCCCTACAGAGATTGCTGTAGAGTCCTTTTCAACTGTGCCTACAGTAAACAGTGTTTATATAAACTGTACACTACTGTACTCAGAGTCTGTGCAAGCGGTTTCCTATAGTAAACAGTGTTTTTGGAAATTGCACACTGCTGTGAACAATGACTATGTAAATAGTGCCCTACACTAAACAGTCGATGTAAAGAGTGCGCTACTGTAAACCGTTATTGTAACCCGTACACTACTGTAAGCAGTCTATGTAAATGTGCCCTACAGTAAACATAGTCTATTTAAACATTGCCTTGTAGTAAACAGCATATTTAACCGGACATTGCTGTATACGGAGTCTATGTAAACAGTGCCGTACAGTAAACAGTCTGAATGTAAACCGTGCACTGCTGTAAATAGGCGATGTAAACAGTGCTGCAGAGTAAACAGTCTTTATGTAAACTGTACAGTGCAGTGAATAGTCTATGTAAATGTTGCCCAACATTAACCAGTGTTTATGTAAACCGTATACTACTGTAAACAGAATCTGTGTAAACAGTGCCCTCCAGTAAACAGTGTTAACGTAAACCGTACGTAAACCCTGCAGTAAACGTAGTGTATTTAAACAGTGCCCTACAGGCATTGCTGGAAACTGAGTTTTCTTTTAACTGGGCCGACAGTAAACAGTGTTTATGTGAACCGTACACTGATGTAAGCAGACTCTGTGTAAATAGAGCCCGGCAGTGAGCAGTGTTTACGCAAACCATGCACCACTTTAAACAGAGTCTGTGTAAACAGTGCCGTGCACAGTGTTTATTCAAAATATGAACTGCTGTAAACAGACTATGTAAACAGTGCACTACAGTAAACAAAATGTAAACTGTGCGCTACAGTAAACAGTCTATTTAAACAGAGCCCTACAGTAAACAGTGAAACTGAACCGTACACTACTGTAAAGAGAGCTTATGTAAACAGTGCCCAACACTAAACAGTCTATGTTAACAGTGCGCTACTGTAAACATTGTTTATGTAACCCGTACACTACTGTAAACAGTCTATGTAAATGTGCCCGACAGTAAACACAGTCTACTTAAATCCTTCCCTGTGGTAAACAGTATATTTAAACCGGACATTGCTGTAAACGGAGTCTCTGGAACAGTGCCGGACAGTATACAGTCTGAATGCAAATCGTGCACTACTGTAAACTGTCTATCTAAACAGTGCTGGAGGGAAATCAGTCTTTATGTAAACTGTACACTGCTGTAAAATGTCTATGTAAACAGTGCTGGAGAGAAATCAGTCTTTATGTAAACTGTACACTGCTGAAAAATGTCTATGTAAAGAGTGCTGGAGAGAAATTAGTCTTTATGTAAACTGTACTCTCCTGTAAATAGTCAATGTAGACAGTGCCCTACAGTAAACAGTGTTTATGTAAACCGTACACTACTGTAAAGAGAGTCTATGTGAATAGTGCTCGACACGAAACAGTGTTGATGTGAACCATACACTACTATGAACAGTCTATGTACATATAGCACTACAGTAAACAGTGTTTAGGTAAATAGTACACTTCTAGAAACAGAATGTGTGTAAACAGTGCCCTGCCGTAAACAGTGTTAACGTAAACCGTACACTGCTGTAAAGAATGCCGAACAATAAACAGTGTTAATTTAAACCGTACACGGTTGCAAACAGTCTATGTAACCAGTGCCGACAGTAAATAATCTATTTAAACGGTGCCCGACAGTAAACAATATTTAAACCGGACATTGGTTTTAACAGTCTATGTGACGTGGGCCGACAGTCAACAGTGTTTATGTGAACCGTTCACTGTTGTAAACATAGTCTGTGCAAAGCGCACCACAGTATATAAACCTTACACTGCTGTAAAGTCTATGTAAACTGTGCCCTACAGTAAACAGTGTTAATGTGAACCGTACCCTGCTGTAAAAGGAGTCTATGTAAACAGTGCCCTAAAAGATTACGCACGTAACGACCCTAGTGGGTAGGATCCCGCACAGCGATGATTCAGAATACTGGAGAGAGATAGATAGCCTAGTGTGTGGTTTAACGACAATAATCTCACCCACAATGTCAGCAAAACTGAAGATATGGTTATTGACATCAAGAAGCAGAGCATTTTATACACCCCTCGCTGCATCAACGGGGCAGTAGTGGAGATGGTTGATATATTCAAATGCTCAGGTGTCCACATACAAAACAAATGTCCGGGTCCACCGTTCTTAGACGCTACGACCAATAAAGCACAACAGCGCCTATGCGTCCTCAGGAAACTAAGAAAATTCGACATGCCCAAACTGACTCTTCCCGATTTTAATAGATGGACCATAGAAAGTATCCTGTCTGGCTGCATCACAGCCTGGTATGTCAACTAGTCGACTGAAGACCGTACGAAAGTACAGAGAGACGTGAACACATCCACTCCATCACACGAACCCGCCTTCCGTCCATTGACTCTGTCTACACCTACCGCTGCCTGGCGAAAGCGGGCAGCATAATCAAAGACCCCTTCCACCCGGCTTACTCACTCTTCCAACCTTTTCTATTGGGCAGGAAATACAAAAGTCTGAGAGCACGCACGAAGAGACTCAAATACAGCATCTTCCCGCTGTTGCCAGACTCCTAAAGTCCCACGTATGGACTGATCTGATCTATTCACACATGCTTCTGTGCTGCTCAGTACTACATCGGTATGCTTCACCCGATGCCAGTGTCTACGCATTTACATGATGTATTTTATTTTACCCTATTTATTTTCTTTTAATTTATGCAATAATCTGTCTGAACTGTACGCAGAACAATGGTTGTCACTGTACCCCAGTACAGGGTGACAATAAACCATTCCAATCCAATCCAGCTCTGCCCAACAACCAAAAGCCTGGGTTACAGGGTGTGCGAGACGGCTGCAGTGATGGATAAATAAAAATGTTAGGTTGAAAGACAACAAAGGTTATGGGACAAGAGATGCAATTAGGCATCGTAAAAGCTTGGACGAATGCAGTTTTGTTTGGATTCAGGAGATTACGTGTGTAGTTACTTATCACACATGGTCAATTGTTCACCACTTAAATGGAGGAAATGTGCATTATGAATGGCGTCTTTATCGATTATTTCATTTTTAAATTTAAGAACAGGATATTTACTCAAGCAAATTAATGAAACCATTTTGTGTTTTGCACGTGACACATTGTGCCCCATATCTCCAAGAACACTCAGGTAGTCCTGTACCATCCAGAACCAAGCATCCCGCCTGATTGCTCCCCCTTCCAGAAAAAATCGACTCCCCCCACAGCAGACACACAGTGGCAGCCTTGTGTACCATCCAAAAATGCGTTGCAATGAATCCTGAGACAGCACCTCCCAAACCCACAACCACTGTCCTCTGGAAGGATAACAAAATCAGTAGGTGGACGTTTTCCCAAAAGTCATTCACAACTCCCACTTCGACTCATATAATCGTTCCTTCACTGTACCGGAAAACATTCTTAACTCCCTCCCTGAAAGCACGGTGGCTGCACCTCATTGATTGCATCTGTTCAATAAGGCAGGTCACCACCGCCTTCTCGAGAAGATCGAGAGATGGGAATTAAATACTGCGCGAACCAGCAACTCACAAATTCCATAAAACAGAACTTTTTTATGAGCTGCTGTTTTGCATTTCTGGGACCTGTTTCAGCACCGTGTGCTAAACAGCTGGCTTCTAATGCGGAATGATGACAGCAGCGCGGGTTTAATTCCCGTCCCGGGCTCCTCGAATAGGCGCCTGAATGTGGCGACTAGAGGTTGTCACAGTAACTTCATTGAAGTCGACATGTGGCAATAAGCGATTGCTATTATTATTATGAACTGTTCTCATTTCTTTGGCTGGAATGCATCATGTAACTTCTGCTTCAGAGGAACCTGATCTAAAGTATTTCTAACAGCATGAATCCTCGAAGACAGAAACAATGTGCTTGCTGCAGTGTGGTGCAAGTGTGTGGTGTGCAATCTACTCGTGCCTTAAACGCGCTCTCCCCCTTTCTCTCTTTACCACCCTCCTTTATTCTGTTTCTGTTTTGTTTCTATTGGTATCAGGTGAAGATTTGATTTGCTGCTGTTCTCCTGAGCAGAATATTCTTCTACATATTTTTCCTGTCAAGCACAATCTGTGACTTTCTTGTATTTGGAACCACTGCATACATGAAGTAGACTAAGAATTTCACAACACTGAAGGGAGATATTTGCTTCATTATTACTATGTCTGTGCCCATCATTACTGTGGTACAGACCCATGATCAGGACATTGAATACAGGAGTTAGGACGTCTTGTTGAAGGTTTAAACGACATTAGGAAGGTCACACTTGGAATCCGGTGTACAGTTCTGTTCAACCTGTTATTGAAATGACATTATTAAACCAGAAAATGGCAGAAAAGATTTACAACGTTGCTATCGGTACTTAATCGTTTGAGTTGTAACGAAAGACTGAATAGAATGGGACTTATTCCCCCGAGGATCTTTGTAGGATCAGGGGTGATATTCCAGAGGTTTATAAAATAATAGGCAGAGACACGGACAACACTTTTTGTCCCAAATGTAGGGGAGTCAAAAACTACAGGGTTTAGGTTTAAGGTGAGGCGGGAGAGATACAAAAGTGACCTGACGGACAATGTTTTCACACTGAAGGCGGTGAGCTTGTGGAACGATGTGAAATTGGCCGTAATCGAGGCGGTTACAATTTTGCTTTTTAAAAATGAGGTCAACAGGGACAGGCTCAGTGGTAATAACTGGGCAACATTTGCAAGTTGAGCCGACGGGCCTGTTTCCATGCTGCAAACCTGACTGACTCTATCCCACCTTCCATCTCTGGAATGCAGCAGATTCGAGCACTCGCTCTGCATGTCCAAATCGGTTTCAAATGTTCCTGCGGGAGTCTCCGTCCATTATTTTCATGGACAATGATCTTTGAGGAAATGAAAGGATCTGAGGAACAGGCAGGAAATTACATTCAGGCAGAAGCTCAGCTGTCACCAAAGTGAATGGTGGAGGTGGAGTCAGTGGCCTTGCAGTTTCCCCATGTTGTCATTTTATCATTTCCAGTTGTCACATTACATGCTGATGGCTGTGGCTGCAATAAAATCTTTCGAAGCTGCATCCAAGAGTTATTTTCAAATTCATGGATACAGTTCATTTATATTATCCAGACCTAACATAATTTTAGACCTGTCGAACGGATCTCACATCTTGATATTTTATTTCCATTCACCCAGCCCCAGCGTATCCCAGCATCCCGAACAGTAAATTACTAACCAATTCCCACAGCGAATGGTTCTGATCTGGTCTGCAGGGCCTTGAATTTCGGTGGAGGCAGATATAACAAAGGTTTCAAAATGGAATAGGAGTGACAGGAAGAAAATGCATCCCTCTGGT
This sequence comes from Scyliorhinus canicula, assembly GCF_902713615.1. Lineage (NCBI taxonomy): Eukaryota > Metazoa > Chordata > Chondrichthyes > Carcharhiniformes > Scyliorhinidae > Scyliorhinus > Scyliorhinus canicula. Next base: position 530,262 of record NW_024055730.1, read on the forward strand.
CCCTCCGAGTGGAATTGAATGATCTGCTAACCCATACTGCCGCTGAGGTCAAACGGAATGAATGTCCTCCGTCGCAACTTCACGCTCTTTTCAGTTGTTGACTGTTGCTTGGCTGTGTGATGGTGTTGACCAACACCTGGAGATTATCCTCAATGTTACCCACCTCGGCGAGTATGATCACGGTAATCCTTAATATCAGTGCTTTGCAAAATTTTTTTCCACGGACATATTTTTAGCAGATGGCCAACCTTCGGGACCCACGCCGGACGAACTTCGCGACCCAAGAAGGCCGTCATTCGTGACCCATCATTTTCGCTTACCTTTAACGAGAGAGATGAGGCTGCTTGGTCCTCACAATCTCACTCCAAGCAGGTTCACAGCGGGAGAGGGCTATGCAGAGACCGGATACAGGATTCAGCCGGGTGCTTTGTGCCGTCTTGATCTTAGTGACGACAGAAAATCCAATCTCGTACACGGAGGTCGTTGTGAAGGGCAAACACAAAAAATGCTTGTTTTACTCAGCTCCGAATACTCCTCGGAGAGGCTACTCCAGATGCTGACAGTTTGATTGACTCGTGCCCTGTTTTTAATGTGCTGTCAAAACTGAGGGGCAGAAGTTCAGTCAGCTTCATTAAGAATGAGTCTATCCAGTCCATCTACAATTTCCTTACTAATTTTGTTTACTTCGATGTGTACTTGCAGTTTGGGGAGCATGTAGTAACTTTGGCTTTGCGCTCGTAATTGCCAAACTTTCAAATGAGTTTTGGAAAGCTGCCATTTCTTCACAGTTCCAAAAGCAATTAGCATTCTTCTCTTGCAATTTGAAGTTCAATTCATGTAGAATTGAATAGATGATAGTTGGCATCCATATATCATCAGCAGACGAATTAGCCAGAGAGGACCATTTCTCGAGGAGGAAAGTGTGGACTTCGTACCTCAGTTCGTACACTCTGAATATCTCCCCTATTCACTGATCATTATAGTAACGCTTCAAGTGGATGATGTCAAGCGTCATTGGGATTGACTGGTCGCTGTTTCGATTCACTGCTGCAATGTAGTCTAAACGATCAGGAAAAAGACTTATAGCCACCCTCCGTGGGCGATGATGTGATAAACTCCCATGGCTCTCATTATATCGCTTATCAAACGTTCAGTTATGGCCGTGATTGGACCATGAGGGATATACATACTTTCCAAATCACTTGAATAATGCTTAGGGATGCAAAATAGATCGAAATAATTTCCTTGTTCGTCAGTAGTGATAACCACACAGTCAGCCGCCGCCATCCGTGATCACACTTTGACCCCAGGTTCAGGTCCGAACACTCCGGGCCGCATGAACACTGATGACCGCCGCAACAGCTATCTCCGTGACCCTCCCCACCAGCGGTTCGCGACCTCCACTTTAAAAATGCCTTCTTTATATACACTGTATATGTGCTTGAAGCTAGCTTCTGCTTTAGCTCACTGTCTACTTTGCATGAATAACTTAATTGTACGGTCGAACCTGTCTCACCGTGGGCGCTGCCTGGCGTTTTTCATATTTCCAAAACATGTGTGTTGCACCGATTGAAAGGACCCAGATTTCCAAATTAGAAGTTGGTGCATTTTTTAGAGGTTGCACAATTATTCTTCAATGCGGCTTGTGCCACGTGTTCAATTTCTGGTTTCTCATTGCGGAAACAAGATCGATTCCAGCTCTGCACAATAACTGAACTATTTGATTTGATTTGATTGATTAGTCCCACATTATTAGTCTGCAGTGAAAATAATTGTTTCCTGCATGCGGCACAGAGAACGCATATCGTACAACGGGAAAGAAGGAGATAGTTCAGAATATAATGTCACAGTCATAGCTATGGTGGAGATAAAAAATCAACTTACTGCGGGGTAGGTCCATTCAAAAGTCTGATGGCAGCAGGGAAGCTGTTCTTGAGTAGGTTGGTACGTGACCGCAATCTTTTGTATCTATTTCCTGACTGAAGAAGGTGGAAGAGAGTATATCCGCGGTGCGTGGGGTCTATAATTATGCTGGCTGCCTTTCCGAGGCGGCAGGAATTATAAAGAGTGGATGGATGGGAGGCAGGTTATTCACAACCTTTTGTAGTTTCCTGCAATCCTGGGCAGAGCAGGATCCATACCAAGCTGTGAAACAATCAGGAAGAATGCATTATATGGTGCATCTTTAAAAGTCGGTGAGATCCACAGCTAACATGCCAAATGTCCTTAGTCTTCTGAGAAAGTAGAGTCGTTGGTGGGCTTTCTTAACTATAGTGTCTGCGTTTGCGAACCAGGACAGGTTGTTGATGATCTGGACACCTAAAAGATTGAAGCTCTCGAAACTTTGCAGTTCATTTCCATTGATCCAGACCAGGGCATGTTCTCCACTCCGCTTCCTGAAGTCGATGACAAACTCCTTCGTTTTGGTGACATTGAGGGAGAGATTGGTTCACCAGATCACCAAATTCACTGTCATACTTTGTCAATTATTCACATCTTAAATGCAGGAATAGTGCATTAAATATATTTACTTTATTGATTATCTGATTTTATAATTTCGAAACAAGGTTATGTCGTGGGAGTGTCCCTTTAAGAAAGGTTTTTGTATCATCACATGGCTTCACTGATGTCATTTTGTGGGTGAACCTGAGCTCTGGCTATATGATGTTTTTACGTTCGCTTTCAATTGTGATTGTTGTGGACTCAGACAGAGAAAATAAGTGTTTTGGCCTGTTTATCTATTTTCACTATTAAAATCTGACTCAGAAAAAAAAAACATTGATCATAGCTATCTGCTTTGGTCAATTAAAAATATATAGTTTTCTCTCCGGAAAGGTTTGAACCTGCTGGTGAGACGAAATGAGAATCTCAGGAAAAGCCAGTCTTATTCAAGTGAGAATGCAGAGTGCTGGGCCACGCCTTTCAAATGTGGTTTTTGGTTCATAGGACTTTGTTTTTGAATTATAACAGTTCAGGGGGAATTCATTAAGTGCTATACATAGATTACTGTAGCTATATGGTGTCTTTTTGTTTGGAATTGATGGTAATTCTTGCTATGTTTGTTTATATACAGATGTTAACTACGTTTGTAGAATATAACTTATTTTGATTAAATCACACGTAAAGGATATTCATCCTAGCCAAATTCAACAGAAAGGTTGTCAGTCACTTGGGCTTGATAACATTGTACGAGTTAATTATACCTGGTCTATAACGATTATTTACTCAGGCAAATGGATTAATCCATTTTGTGTCATGCACATGATACAGTGTTCCACATATCTCGAAACTCACTCAAGAAGTTCGACACCATCCTTAACCGAGCATCCTGATTGATTGCTCCTCCTTCCAGAAACATTCAATACGTCCTCCACAAACGCACTGTGGCAGCACTGTGCACCATCCCAAAATGAACTGCAGTATCTCACCAAGGTTCCTTAGTAACTTCCAAATGCACGACCACTGACATCTTGATGGACAAGAACTCCCATATGCACGATGGGTGAGTCCACACCTCACTAACAGCAGCGGATCAACAAGGCAGATCACCGCCACCTTCTGATGGGCAATTCGGGTGGGAATTAAATGCTGCCCTAACCAGAAACTCGCAAATCCCGTAAAAGTGAACTTTTAATAGCATTGTTGCTTTGAATTTCGGGACATGGGTTAAAGTGATTTCCATTAGTACTGTGGAGTACATCATATAACTTCTGCTTCAGAGGAACCTGGTTATAAGGTATTTATAACAGCATGAACCCAGGAACGCAGAAACAATGTGGAACGGGGTGGTCTGCAATCTATCGTGGATTTGAATACTCTCTTCCCCCGTTCTCTCTTTCACACTCTCCTTTGTTCTGTTTCTGTTTTGTATCTCTTGGTTCTGGGTAAAGGTTTAAGCTGCTGCAGTTCTCCTGAGCAGAATATTCTTCCATTTTTTTCAGGAAGACATAGTTTGCGACATCGATGCTTCGTGGACCCATTGCAAACATGAAGAAAAATTGGCACTTCACAACACTAAAGGATGCTATTTGCTCCATCATCACTGTGTCTATGCCCATCATTAGTGTTTTACAGACACATGGTCAGAACATTGAATATAAGAGTTGGGACGTCTTGTTGAAGTTGTACAAGACATAAGTAAGGCTACACTTCGAATGCTGTGTGCAGTTCTGTGAAGTTATCAATAAACTAGAAATAGTGCAGAAACGTTTCACAAGGCTGCTACCGGAATTTGATAGTTTGAGTTATAAGGTACATTTGGTAGACTGGGACTGGGAGTGTAGGAGGCAGAAGGGTGAACTTCTCCAGGTCGATAAAATTAATAGGGCAGAGGTGTACATAGTCAACATATTTTCTACAGGGAGGGGCGGGAAAAACAAGAAGGTTAGAGGGGGCATATACAAAAGGGGCCAGAGAGTAATTACGTCAGAAATAGTTTGCTGAGTGTCTTGACCGAGTTGTCGTAGGCAGTAATAGAAGCGGGTACAATTTTATCTCATTAAGGTGATCAGCGGTTATCGGGAGAATGCAGAAGAGTGGGGATGAGAAAATATCAGCTATGATTGAATCAAGGAGCAGACTTGATTGTCGGAGTGAGGGCCTTCAGTCTGCGCCTATGCCTATGGTTTTCAGGCCTTGTTGTCTTTTAACATGTATTTGGAGAGTTATATCCGAAAAATTGGTATGGAGTAATTTTGGCCAAATGTTGGCAATTGAGGTCAAGCCTCCTGGTAAACACTGGGGGCATGGATAAATTGGGCCGAAGGGCCCGTTTACATGCTGTAAACCTCTATGACTGTGACCCTATCCCACCTTCCAGCTCTGTAACGCTGCATATTCCACCACTCCCTCTCTATGCCCAAGTGATTTTGAAATTTTGCTATGAATATCTGCCTCAATCATTCTCATGGATAATGGTCGTAGAGGGAATGAAAGGATCTGAGGAATAGGCAGGAAATTACATTGAGGCAGAAGCTCAGTTGTGATCAAACTGAAGGTTGAGCAGGAATGAGTGTCCGTTTAGTCCCCCGATGTTGTCATTTGCTGTCAGTTCCAGTTGCAACAGTACTCGCAGATGAATATAACTGCGAGATAAGATATTTAAGTTGCATCTTTCCAACAATTATTTCAATGTTCTGGGATTCAGTTAAATTATCTGGTCTGCACTGCCTGTCAGATTGGTGGAGGCAGATGCTTTCAAATTTCAATGCGAATAACGACAGCAATCAAATCAATGCCTCTGTCGAACGGTCGGTCGAGTGGGATTGAAAAATCTGCTAATCTAAAGAGCCGCTGAGGGTAAACAGCATGAATGTCCTCTGACGGAACTTCACGCACATTTAAGTTTTTGGTCACGTCTGACTGTGAGATGATGTGCACCAACACCTGGAGTTTCCCCTCAATGTTATCCTCCACGGCGAGTATGATCACGGTAATCCTTTATATACAATGTGCCAGTGCTCGAAGCACGCGTCAGCTTTAGCTAAATGGTTACTTCATAGCATCAACTTAATTGTATGTTCGAACCTGTCTTGCCGTGGCTGCTGTCTGACGTTTTTAATACTTCCAAAACATGTGTATTGCATGAATAAAAGCAGCGGCACATTTATAATTAGAAGTAGGTGTATTTTGTTTCGATCTTGCATTAATCTGTTTTAAAAAGAAGCTTGTGCCACGTGTTTACTTTCTTTCTCACACTGCGAAAAGTTCGATTCCAGCTCTGTACAATAACTGAACTGTCACACTTTGTCAATTACTCAAAAGCTAAATGCAGGAAAAGAGCATCAACGATTATCTATTATAATTCTGAAAAAAATTTAAAACAAGTTTGTTTACGCAGGCAAATTGACTAAACCATTTTTTCCAGGTGAAAAGCTGTTCCCCGGATCTCCAAGAACATTTTCGGAGTTCGAACGCTTCCAGGACCAAGCAGTGCGTTTGATAACTCCTCCGGTCACAAGCATTCAATCCCTCCGTCACAGCCCTCCTAAAATACACAGCAATAACTCAACAAACTTCCTCAGGCAATTGTTGCATGGACAGCACCTTCCAGACCGACGACCAATATCATTTTGAAGAACTCAAAAACCCATTTTTGGGAAAAACAGCAAAAGGAATTTCCCCTCCAAATTACTCATCACTCCCACTTCGAACTATATAAACGTTCCATCACGGCAACAGGGAAATATCGTTTCGCTTCCTCCCTAAAAGCACGTTCGGTGTGCCCAAACCTTACAGCCTGCAACTATTCACGTCAGCGGCTCACCACCACCTTCTGAACGGCAACTACGGATGGGCAATACATTCTGTCCTTGCCAGCAACTCTCACATCCAGTAAAAGTGATCGTTTTAATGCATTGGTGCCTTGAATTTCTGGGGCCATGGATGAACTGTTCTCCATTCTTTAAAAATAAATATAGAGTATTCAAATTCATTTTTTCCAATTAAGGGGCAAATTAGCGTGGTAATTTCACGATTCCCGCACATGTTTCGGTTGTGAGCGAAAAACCCACGCAAAACAGGGAAAATGTGCAAACTCCACACGGACAGTGACCCAGAGCCGCGATCGAACCTGAGAACTAGGCGCCATCACGCTCGAGGCCGAACGGCTGCGGCACCGTGCTGACACAGATTTTTTCATTCTAACGGTGGAACGAGTCCTGTAACTTCGGCTTCAGAGGAAACTGAATCTGAGGTATTTCTAACAGCATGAATCCTGGAAGTCAGAAACAATGTGCTTGCTGCAGTGAGGTGGAAGTGAGTGGTGTGCAATATAATCAAGCATTAAACGCTCACTTACCCTTTCTCACTTTACCACTACCCTTTAATCTGTAATTGTTTCATTTCTATTGGTATAGGGTGAAGATTTGATTAGCTGTTGGTCTCTTGAGCAAGATATTCTTCCACATCATTTTTCAGTCAGACACATTCTGTGACTTTGTTGCTTTTTTGGAACCACTGCAAATATGATGAATAATTGGAAATTGACGACACTGAAGGAGGCTCTTTGTTCCACAATTACTGTGTCTCTGCCCATTATTACTGTTATACAGATATATGGTCAGTTAATTGAAAACAGGAGTTGGAACGTATTGCTGAAGATGTCCAGGAAATTGGGAAGGGAACACTTGGAATACTGTGTAACGTTCTGGTCACCCTAATCTAGAAAGGATATTAATAACCGAGGAAGAGGGATGAAAAGATTTACTAGACTGCTACCGGACTTGATAGTTTGAGTTCTGTGGAGCGGCTGTATAGACCGGGACATTTTTGGTGATCTTGACGATGGCAAAAACATAATGAGGGGTATGGATCAGGTAGATTTTCCCAAAGCGAGTGGTATCCAAAACTAGAGGGCATAGGTTTAAGGTGAAAGGGGACAGATACAAAACGGTCCAGAGGAACAATTGTTTCAAACGGAGTGGTGAGTGTCTGGAACGAGCTGGCAGATGCAGTAGTAGAGGCGTCCAAAATTCTGCCTATTAAAAAGCATTTAGATAGTTATATGGGGAAGATGGTTATAGATGAAGATGGGTATATAGATGGGTATTGATTGAAAGAACGGCAGGAGAGCGGCGGGGACACAGGGAAAGAGCGCGAGTCGAGCGGCGGAGACACAGTGAGAGCAAGGAGGGCGGCGGGGACACAGATGCGGGAGAAGCGGCCTTCAGATTTTCGGCGGGAGCAGTGGCCACTGGTATGTCGGGAAGAGTGGCATCACAGCAAAGCAGTGCCCTGATTGGCTGGTAAGAAAAGTCGTCCAATTAGCAGTAGCTGGGAGGAATGTAACTCTACGTGTGTTCGTAAGTATTGTGATTGGTCAGTAAAACCTTTATTCCTTTCACATATTCATTATTTAATATTATATTTGTACTCAGTTAAGGTAAAGTGTAAAAATGGCAGGAAATCCCAGACCCGTGTTATGCTCCTCGTGCTTAATGTGTGAGTTCAGGGATGCAGCTGATACCCCGACACCTTCATGTGCGGGAAGTGTGTCCAGCTGCAGCTCCTGTTAGAACGCATGACGACTCTGTAGCTGTGCATGGACTCATTTTGGACCATCCGCGATGCTGAGGAGGTCGTGGATAGCACGTTCAGTGAGTTGGTCACACCACAGATTAGGCTTGGTGAGGGAGACATAATATCGTCAATTCGTTTTGTTAAACGCTGATTGATTTCCAACAATTGTTGAATTGTTTTACTGACTTCTCGATTTGCGATTTGCACTGTTTCCTTTTCAGATCCTACAGCCTCTCTATTCTCTCCCGCAGCCTCAGTTTGACTCGGCCTGATGATAGCCAACATGACAAACTAAGGACCTTGCAATTTTCAGATCATTTCTGATGGCTGTTTCCAAGATCAGCACAATTTCTAGATTTTCACGGCTCCTCTCACTATCCTGGAAATCTTTATTTCTGAAGCAGGAATCCTGAATCCATATTCCACATTATCAGTGGCAAAGCTTTAAAACATATTCGCCACAAACCATTCAGAGGCTTCAGGATGACAGTCTATGGCAGGTGTGTTTTAATACAGAGAGTTGTAAATTGATGCGTGTCGGAAATAATCCTGGTGAGAAATCCTGCGAATTAAATGGCAGTTTTAATTCTGTGTTAATTGAACACATGAACATCGTTGATGGCTGTAGGACTAGATGGAATATCTGTTTAAACATTCTGCAGAATCAGTCAATGGAAACATGGAAATCAGAAATCGCAAATTTACCATCAATGTTGATTAAAACACTGGTTAGACATCAATTGGATAATTGCTTCCAAATGTGGAGAAAATGAATTAACAATGATGTCAGGGATACAGGAACTATTTTCTGCAGTGATACCAGACATAACGGATTTCCTTTTCCTGGAGAAAGTAAGAAACGATTGTACAATTTCTTGAATCTAAATTAGATCACAGCAATACTGATTTCAGCCGAAACAGATGTTTAAAACAGATGTTAGCAATGTGCGAGAACAGATGCGGGTTCCATTCTTCATAAAACCCATAAAACTCCAAATCTTGATATCTCTCCGATCTGTTGAACTACCTTCAGCTTAAAGTTCCATTGGGAATGGGTTCAACAACTCCACGAACCACGAATCCTGTGCTATATGCGAAGACACCGACCAATTTCCTCTATCCTGCAGATCATTCATCAGGTTCCTCAACCAGTCGACAATGTTCGGGCGGAGAATAGCTTCAGACGCCAAACCTAAGGTAGACCCTGGTTTGAGGCCAAATTGGGATTCTCCAGCTCCTCAAAAGCAACATAAACGCGGCGCTTGCCAGGCGGCCTGAAAGTACAGGAGGCATGTCATTAGTTGGCCTGACAACCGATACTCCGGGGCCTCAGCGCTTCGTGTGGGCCGATTTCCCGATGGCGTGTTTCTAATGTTCTTTTGAAATCATGAACATGGCTGCTGCGCGCAAGAGAGGAGAGAGTGAGTGGGGTGGTGTGACTCCCAGCTTCCGGCTTGGACACCGGCTGTGCTGGCTGCTGCGTTGGGGGTGGGGGGTGCTGCCACGCAGAAAAAGATCCATTCAAACTTATTGTGAAATTAGTTCAGTAGTTGATTTACCTGAACTGCTTGCAATCTCCTGCAACAGCGAAATCGCATGAGGTCGCCAACATTTTTCAGGCAGTGAGATAGCTTACTTCAGAAACTTATAAAGACAGGAAGGCTCAAATTATATTTCATTTGATTCATCATTTAATATTTCAATTGGAATATTTAAAATTCTCGCCCTGCCCCATATCTATACATTTCACCTCCCCTGCAATCCTACTACATGTCTGCTCTTTTCCAATTCAGAACTCGGTAGCACCACTTATTTTAATCGCTTTGCACTCCGAGGTAACACATTGTCCTCCATAACATTCACCATTTAAATAGTGTGCTACATTAAACAGACATTGTTTAAGATAACTCCTACAATAAACATCGACAATTAAGCAACGTTCTACTTTCAACATGGAGCAAAACATCAGTGTCCTAATTGACGCAGAGACTATATAAATTGTGCCCTCCATTAATCAACAATTATTTCAGTCTCCTACGTTAAACAGAGTTTATTTAACAGTGTCCTTCATTAAACGGAAATTCTTAAACAGTGTACTTCCTCAACAGAGTTCGTTTAAAAAGTGTGCTGCATTCGGCAGTTTGCAGATTTACCGACAATAAATAGAAGCCATTTTCAAAGTCCCCTACGTTAAACCAGGTCGGTCAAGGCAACCTTGAGGAGGAGTTTATAGAATGTATCCGCGATAGTTTCCTAGAACAGTATGTAATGGAACCTACGAGGGAACAAGCGGTCCTAGATCTTGTACTGTGTAATGAGACAGGATTGATTCATGATCTCATAGTTAGGGATCCTCTCGGAAGGAGCGATCACAATATGGTGGAATTTAAAATACAGATGGAGGGTGAGAAAGTAAAATCAAATACTAGTGTTTTGTGTTTAAACAAAGGAGATTACAAGGGGATGAGAGAAGAACTAGCTAAGGTAGACTGGGAGCTAAGACTTTATGGTGGAACAGTTGAGGAACAGTGGAGAACCTTCCAAGCGATTTTTCACAGTGCTCAGCAAAGGTTTATACCAACAAAAAGGAAGGACGGAAAAAAGAGGGAAAATCGACCGTGGATATCTAAGGAAATAAGGGAGAGTATCAAATTGAAGGAAAAAGCATATAAAGTGGCAAAGATTGCTGGGAGATTAGAGGACTGGGAAATCTTTAGGGGGCAACAGAAAGCTACTAAAAAAGCTATAAAGAAGAGCAAGATAGAGTATGAGAGTAAACTTGCTCAGAATATAAAAACAGACAGTAAAAGTTTTTACAAATATATAAGACAAAAAAGAGTGGCTAATGTAAATATTGGTCCTTTAGAGGATGAGAAGGGAGTTTTAATAATGGGAAATGAGGAAATGGCTGAGGAACTGAACAGGTTTTTTGGGTCGGTCTTCACAGTGGAAGACACAAATAACATGCCAGCGACTGATAGAAATGAGGCTATGACAGGTGAGGACCTTGAGAGGATTGTTATCACTAAGGAGGTAGTGATGGGCAAGCTAATGGGGCTAAAGGTAGACAAGTCTCCTGGCCCTGATGGAATGCATCCCAGAGTGCTAAAAGAGATGGCTAGGGAAATTGCAGATGCACTAGTGATAATTTACCGAAATTCACTAGACTCTGGGGTGGTCCTGGTGGATTGGAAATTAGCAAACGTGACGCCACTGTTTAAAAAAGGAGGTAGGCAGAAAGCGGGAAATTATAGGCCAGTGAGCTTAACTTCGGTAGTAGGGAAGAAGCTGGAATCTATCATCAAGGAAGAAATTGCGAGGCATCTGGACTGAAATTGTCCCATTGGGCAGACACAGCATGGGTTCGTAAAGGGCAGGTCATGCCTAACTAATTTAGTGGAATTTTTTGAGGACATTACCAGTGCAGTAGATAACGGGGAGCCGATGGATGTGGTATATCTGGATTTCCAGAAAGCCTTTGACAAGGTGCCACACAAAAGGTTGCTGCATAAGATAAAGATGCATGGCATTAAGGGTAAAGTAGTAGCATGGATAGAGGATTGGTTAATTAATAGAAAGCAAAGAGTTGGGATAAATGGGTGTTTCTCTGGTTGGCAATCAGTAGCTAGTGGTGTCCCTCAGGGATCCGTGTAGGGCCCACAATTGTTCACAATTTACATAGATGATTTGGAGTTGGGGACCAAGGGCAATGTGTCCAAGTTTGCAGATGACACTAAGATGAGTGGTAAAGCGAAAAGTGCAGAGGATACTGGAAGTCTGCAGAGGGATTTGGATAGGTTAAGTGAATGGGCTAGGGTCTGGCAGATGGAATACAATGTTGACAAATGTGAGGTTATCCATTTTGGTAGGAATAACAGCAAACTGGATTATTATTTAAACGGTAAAATATTAAAGCATGCCGCTGTTCAGAGAGACTTGGATGTGCTAGTGCATGAGTCACAGAAGGTTGGTTTACAAGTGCAGCAGGTGATTAAGAAGGCAAATGGAATTTTGTCCTTCATTGCTAGAGGGATGGAGTTTAAGACTAGGGAAGTTATGTTGCAATTGTATAAGGTGTTAGTGCGGCCACACCTGGAGTATTGTGTTCAGTTTTGGTCTCCTTACTTGAGAAAGGACGTACTGGCGCTGGAGGGTGTGCAGAGGAGATTCACGAGGTTAATCCCAGAGCTGAAGGGGTTGGATTATGAGGAGAGGTTGAGTAGACTGGGACTGTACTCGTTGGAATTTAGAAGGATGAGGGGGGATCTTATAGAAACATTTAAAATTATGAAGGGAATAGATAGGATAGATGCGGGCAGGTTGTTTCCACTGGCGGGTGACAGCAGAACTAGGGGACATAGCCTCAAAATAAGGGGAAGTAGATTTAGGACTGAGTTTAGGAGGAACTTCTTCACCCAAAGGGTTGTGAATCTATGGAATTCCTTGCCCAGTGAAGCAGTTCAGGCTCCTTCATTACATGTTATTAAGGTAAAGATAGATAGTTTTTTGAAGAATAAAGGGATTAAGGGTTATGGTGTTCGGGCCGGAAAGTGGAGCTGAGTCCACAAAAGATCAGCCATGATCTAATTGAATGGCGGAGCAGGCTCGAGGGGCCAGATGGCCTACTCCTGCTCCTAGTTCTTATGTTCTTATGTTCTTATGATTGATTGACATTTGTTGTCACATATATCGAAGGAGAGTGAAAAGCATTTTTCTGCGGCCACGGGGATGTACATAGTGCGCACATAGTAGACAAAAGTATAATCAACAGAGTACATGGACAGTGGTGCTTCAACCAATAGTGATTTGTTACAGTGCGGAACAAGGCAAAACAAGAGCATCATAGGGCATCGTGAATAGTGTGCTTACAGTGAAAAAATCAGTCCAAGGGAGAGTCGTTGAGGAGTCTAGTAGCTGTGGGAAAGAAGCTGTTCTTTAGCCTGGATGTGCGGGTCTTCAGACTTATGTATCTTCTGCCTCGTTATAGGGTGTGGAAGAAGGCAAAACCTGGGTGAGGGGTCTCTGACAATTCTATCTACCTCCTGAGGCAACGGGAGGTGTAGGCAGAATACAGGGGAAAATAGCCATCTTGTGTCATGCGTTGGGCTGAGCTGACCAAATTCTGCAGCTTTTTACGATCTTGGACCATACCATACCAGGCTGTGACGCAGCCGGATAGGATGCTCTGTATGGCACATCTGTAGAGGTTTGTGAGAGTCGATGCAGACAAGCCAAATTTATTTCGCTTCAGTAGAATGTGGTGACGTTGTCCGTCTTTATTGCATCAACGTGAGTGGACCTGGACAGTCTGTTGGTGATGGTGGTCCACGGAACCTAAGGCTGTCGATCATCACGTCGGAGCCATTGATGCAGGCGGGTGGATGTGTCGTGCTGCACCTCCTGAAATCGATGATCAGTTACTTTGTCTTTCCAATATTTATATATAGGTATTTTGGTGCACCATGCAGCCAAGTGATCTATCTCCCTTTAGACGATTTATACAGTGTACTCCGTCAACAAATGTCAATTAAACTACACCCTGTATTAAACTGATAGTGTTTAAAAATGGTGTTACATTGCACAGAGACCATTTAAGCAGCGTAATACATTAAACAGACTGTTCAAACAGTATTCTACACTCACCAGAGTCCATTAAACAGTGTCCTACACTGAACCTAAGTAATTTAAAATATTCTACATTAACTAGACACCATTTCAAGAGTGTCTTAAATTAAACTTTGCGGAGCAGGCTCGAGGGGCAAGATGGCCGACTCCTGCTCCCAGTTCTTATGGAAAACTGGACTGCTAAAATGGTCTCTGTTTGCACGGTTTAAATGGTCTATTTTTAATGCAGGACACTTGCTAACGAATCTCTATTTAGTATAGGACACTATTTAAATAGACTCGGTTTATTTTATGACACTGTTTTAATAGTGACTGTTCCATGTCAGACACTGTTCATATATTCTCTGTTTAATGTTGGACACTGTTCACGTAGTGAGTGTTAAATGTCTGACACTGTTTAAGTGGTCTCTGTTTAATGCAGGACACTGTTTAAGTGATCCCTGTTTAATGCGGGACACTGTTTAAGTGTTCTCTGATTAATGTAGGGCACTGTTTAAATGGTCTCTGTTTAATGTAGGACACTGGTTAAATCGTCTCTGTTTAATGTAGGACACTGTTTAAATAGTGTCTGTTTAATGTCGGACTCTGCTTAACTGGTCTCTGTTTAATGTAGGACACTGTTTAAATCGTCTCTGTTTAATTTCGGACTCTGCTTAACTGGTCTCTGTTTAATGTAGAACAATATTTAAATAGTCTCTGTTTAATGTAGGGCACTGTTTAAATGGTCTCTGTTTATTGTAGGACTCTGTTTACATTGACTCTGTTTAATGTAGGACATTGTCTAAAACCAGGGCACTGGAGCAAACCCACGAAGACAGAGAGATAAAGTCGTAGCTCTAAACTGTTACCCGAGGTCGCTATTGTGCACAGGTCCATTGTTATTATGAGGGGAGCAGTGCTAACCGCTGTGCAGCTCCATCGGGATAAAATCTTTTACTTCCGTTTCGTGATCTGAATTTGACCCATGCAATCCTACCCTTGGGTTCCGTTGCAACAGCCACAGTAGTATAAAAACTCCAACTTCTAACTAGCAAACTCCCTCCCCACCCGCCCCCCGACCTCCTCCCCTTCGTTTGTTTTTCTTCCAGCTCTTCCAGGGTATGATCCGTCCATCTTTTCCAGTGCCCAACTTCCCCCGTACAGGTCGCAATTGCTCACGAATATAAATAACCCCTCCGGCTAAAGGCACACCATTACTTCAGGTACCGATTTATCTAATTTCCTTGTTCCTCTGACGCGAGTGGCAGTGGGAGTAATACTGAGATAACTACATCTATGTTTCTGCAGTTTAATTACTCTCCAAAGTTAATTTATTTGGTTTGCAGATCTTTGACTTTTTGTTTCCCGATGTCTTTGACAGTTCCTTGCGTTTCAGTCTCGCTCTCCAGATTTCCTAACCGATCTTCAGCGATATCCTTGACTGTGGCTGCAGCAAACAAGAACATCCATACTAGATTCACATCTGTGTCTCAGAGGCATCTGTCTGCATTGGATTTGATTGCATTGGATGTATTTATTGTCATATGTACGGAGCTACAGTGACAAGTATTGTTCTGCGAGCAGCTCAACAGATCATTAAGTACATGAAAAGTAAAGTAAATAAAATATATAATAGGGCAACACCGACTTACACCTGAATCGGGTGAGGCATACAGGGGTGTAGAGTTAATTGGGTCAGTCCAAAAGAGGGTAATTTAGGAGTCTGGTGACAGTGGAGAAACAGCTGTCTTTCAGTCTGTTCGTGCGTGCTCTCAGACTTCTAAATCTCCTGCCCGATGGAAAAAGTTAGAAGAGTGAGTAGGCCGGGTGGGAGGGATCTTTGATTATGCTACCCACTGGAGGTGCAGATGGAGTTAATGGATGGGAGACAGTTTCGTATAATTGACTGGGCCGTGTTAAAGACTCTGAAGTTTCTTGCGGTCCTGGGCCCAGCAGTTGCCATACCAGGCTGTGATGCAGCCCGATAGGATGCTTTCTATGGTGCATCTGTAAAAGCTGGTAAGGGTTAATGTGGACATGCCGAATTTCCTTAGTTTCCTGAGGAAGTATAGGCGCGGTTGTGCTTTCTTGGTGGTAGCGTCGACGTGGTTGGACCAGGACAGATTTTTGGAGCTGTGCACCCCGAGGAATTTGAAACTGCTATCCATCTCCACCTCGGCCCCGTTGATGCTCACAGGGGTGTGTACAGTACTTTGCTTCCTGAAGTCAATGACCAGCTCATTAGTTTTGCTTGCATTAAGGGAGAGATTGTTGTCGCTGCACCACTCCACTAGGTTCTCTATCTCCCTCCTTTATTCTGACTCGTCGTTATTCGAGGTCCGGCCCACTATGGTCGTATCGTCAGCAAACGTGTAGATGGAGTTGGAACCAAGTTTTGCCACGCAGTCGTATGTGTACAGCGAGTAGAGTAGGGGGCTAAGTACGTAGCTTTGCGGGGGCCCGGCGTTGAAGACTATTGTGAAGGAGGTGTTGTTGTTCATTCTTACTGATTGTTGTCTGTTGGTCAGAAAATCGTGGATTCATTTGCAGAGTGGGGAGCCAAGTCATAGGTTTTGATGCTTTGATATGAGCTTTGCTGTGATTATGGTATTGAAGGCAGAGCTCTAGTCAATCTGTTTGTTTTTACGGTCAACTGCACTACAGGAACTCACAAACACTCAGTAGACACCCCCTCGCAAAGAGACCAATCCAGGAGCTGCAGAAGCATAGAATCATCTCCAAATATCCAATATCCTGACTTGGAAATATATTGCTGGTGAGACATTCCAGACCTGCCTCCGCAAAAGCAGTCTGGGTGCAACACCACCAATGCTATTCTGGTACAAAATAGAATAAATGGAAAATATACGCGCCTATAGTTAACTGAAGACTATTGTAGAGATATCACGGCACAAGTAACCTAGAAGCCAGGGGTAATGATCCAGGGGCAAAAGATCGAATCGCAGCCATGGCAGGTAATGGAATTTAAGCTCAATAAAGTTTCTGGAATTTAGTGATGATAATTAAACCAGTGTCGATTGTCGATACAACCCATCTGGTTCACTAATTGGCCAGGTGAATCAATTCATGTTTAGTAGGGTGACATCATTGTCTGGCGGCAAGACGGATTAATGGGCTATGACGGTGCAGTATCGTGGAACGATGCATGTGCTCAGGAATGGTGCCAGTTTACAAATTTAGCACGGACTATATAATGTCCAAGGCGGTCCAAGCAAATCACATGTCACAAAGTAACACATCGACATTGATGCAAGAGGTCAATTGTATTGCTCATCGCCACTTTTTCTGCAAAATAAACGCAATATGTGGAGCCGCAGAAAGACTCAGTTCCAGATGTATCAGCGACACGCACCCTATATTTAAACAGCGTCAGGAGCCAGAATTGTGAGTGAGAGAGAACCGATTTATTTTTTGTCTTTAATTTGGATGTTGTCGGAATTGTGACTTTCGCTGGCAAGGCCAGCACTTATTTCCCATCCCTAATTATCCATACGAAAGTGGCGGTGAGCTGTTTTCTTGAACCGCTGCAGAGCGTGGGGTGTAGATCCACCTACAGCACTTTCGCGAGGGAGTTATGGGATTGTTACCCCGCTGCAGTGAACATAGAACATACAGTGAAGGCGAAGGGCATTGGGCCCATCGAGTCTGCACCGACCCACTTAAGCCCTCAGTTCCACCCTATCACCGGAACCCAATATCCCCTCCAAACCCTTTTGGTCACGAAGGACAATTTATCATGGCCAATCCACCTAACCTGTGGCACCTATCTGTAAGAAAGCGGAGCCTCTGATTGGCTGATTTTAGTATTAATTCGTGTTCTGAGCTTTCCGATTGGCTGAAGGGCTTTCCGGCAGAGGTTAGAGCTCTTGATTTGCTGAGGGGCTGTGAGGCAGTGACTGTAGCTGCTGATTGGCTGACAGTATGCTAGTTAGTTTTTTGTGCTAATTAATTTAATAAATGATGTAAATGGATATTTCACCGTGATCTTGATCTGCTCCCTGAACCTTGACTGTGTCACCACATAAATAAATGTGTTTGTGCAGCAATTTAAATCCCGCAGCATCAAACCAACTTGTTGAAAAATATATTCCGGGAAGGTGAGTTTAAATAATCCAGTAAATTCCAAATAGAAAAATCTAATAACAAACATCATCCAGAGGAGAACGAAAGCTCCGGAGATGCTGAAGAGTAAAATAATTGACTTCCTTCTGCTCTCCATCTCTGGATCTGTGCGGTTGTCTCCCTGACTCAGAGCCCTCAGTGCCTTCCGGACTCGACTGGTGAGTAAAATGTGTCTGACAGTCAGAGCGTTGATCAACAGTATTGAGAAGAACGGGATCAATGGGGTTAAAACCAAAGAAAACCAGTCATATGAAACCCACCCTGGGTCAGTGAAAAAGCTGCTCTTCGTCTGGCAGAACCACTGGACATTGTCGATTACTTCCTCAGGTTCATTTGTGAAGTACCAGGGGATGTTTTTTACACAGAGCAGGAAGCCGGTTGTTGACAGAACCACAGTCGCAGTTTCCCCGGTGCAATATTTAGTTTTCAATTTCCGGCAGCGAATGGCCACAAATCGATCAAAGGAGAAAGTGAGGGTGAACCAGACAGAACATTCACCCGCTACACACAGGAGGACATTTATAGCACTGCACACGGGTGTGAGGTATAGGAAATTCAGGGGGAAATAATAACCATTGATGTAGGTCAGTATAGGGTTAATGGTAATGAACAGCAGATCCGCCATTGCCATGGCCACCAGGTAGTGGGTGATGCAGATAGAGAGGCCACACCTTCTCCGAACCAGGATCGCAATTCCCAGTAAATTAACTGTGAGGGAGAAAATAGAGAAGAGACTGTAAATAACTGGTTAAACATTCTGTCTCGCAACTGGTACAGGCTTTCAGCATCGATAAAATGGGTAATGGTTGGATGGGGGTGTTGCAGGATGAGTGGGTACAGAGGTTAACAATTCAGAGAGGGAAATAGCTAATGTAAACCAAGGTAGACGGAGGGTGTGTGTGAATTGAAGCCCTGTAAGCTTGATGACAGACGTAGGAAAATGTTGATAATTCAGATACCTTGGGGAAAGTTTCCATTTCTCATTGTCTGATTTGAAGGATTAACTCAGACTGGCCAGGTTTCCCAAACTGAAAACATGGCAGAAATTCCGCACTCTCAATTATTGGACAGCAACCCGTATTCCGTCATTTACTGAACTGATTTCCTGATAAAGTTTGATACCATGTGATTGAATTTCTCCATGATCAACAGGAAAAAAAACAAGTGCAGGACCTCGCAAAGTCATTATTATGAGACAAAAAAAGCGTATACAACCTCCAGAAAACGCTCAGTTCACACACTTCCCAGGTCCAGGCCTTCGTAAGGCACCCTCTCCCAGCAGCAATTCGTTGTCATGTACTGAAAATCCACATATCCCACGTTTTCCAGAAATACATTATCTCCCGGTTTGCAAACAATCCCTGACAAACATTTCTCAGAAATATTTCCTCTCCAGCATATGATAATCCCCAGGGTTCACTTGCCTGGAATAGACTCTCCATATTAGGAGACGTTGCATTTGATGAAAAAGATGGGTTATTCCAAAATAAGGGTTGTTAAGATTGAGGAGAATGTTCCCAGTACAAAACTGTGGAACTTAAAGTTGAGTCCTGTGGACCGTAGCAAACTAATTGGAAGATGAGATTCTGCTCCTCCATCTTGCGTTGAGCTTCACTGGATCTTTGCAGCAGGTCATGGACAGACATGTGGGCCTGAGAGCAAGGTGCTGAGTTGAAATGGCCGCAGCAATAAGTCTGGGGCCATGCTTGTTGTCTGGGTGAAGGTGTTTAGCAAAGTGGTCACCCAATCTGCGTTTAGTCTCCCCGATGTACCGGAGACGGTATTGGAAGCAGCGAATAAAAACTGAAGGAAACCGAAGTGACAGGTTGCTTCACAAGAAAGGAGAGTTTGCTGCCGACAATCATGTGAGAGGAGGAGGTCAATGGTCAGTTGGTGCAGCGATTCCAAGGGAAGATGCCAATGCAAGAGGAAGGGCTGTTGTGGGTGATGGTGGAGTGAACAAGGATGTTAACTAGGGAGCGGCACCTGAAGCATGCAAAAACTACGGAGGTTAGCTGGAGAGAGGGAAATGTGTGTTTCCTCGTGGCATCATGCTCGAGTTAATGGAAACGGTGCAGAACGAGCCTCTGTATGTGGAGGCTGGTAATGTGGAGAGTGAGAATAGTTTCCGGGAGGAGGGAAAGTGAAAGGGCTGCGGTGTGGGAAATGAAGTGAACTCGATTGAAAGCTCTGTCAAGCAAAGGAAGGTGGTGGGGACAACCCCGGTTGAGGAAGAGGCAGACAGGACAGAAGTGCCATCTTCGAAGGGTGCATCATCAAAACAAGTGCGATGGAGGTGGACAAGCCTGGAGAATAGCATTCAGTCTTTACAGGAAGCAGCGTGTGAGGATCCGTACACGAGGAAGCTGTGGATTCGGTTGGTTGTTATTAATATAGGTGTTCCGTCGATCGCTGGAAATGCAGAATGACAGGTCAAGGAAGGAAAGGGAAATATCGGAGATGGACTCTGTTAAGGTGAGAGCGGGTTGGAAATTGGATGCAAAATGGAATCATGTTTCCAGGTCCAGACAGAGACATGAAATGTCACCAATACAGTTATGGTTGTAACAGAAATTCAGTTGTGGGACTGGAACAGAGTAGAACTCGAACAAGGGGTGTTCCACATAACCCACAAAAAAGCAGACACAGCGGGACCCAGCAATAACTTTTGTTTCCTCGGCATGAGACAAGTTGAAGGAGAAAAAATTGAGTGACAGGACAAGTTCAGAAAGGTGGAGGAAGGTGGTTGTCGTCGCAGATTGTCCCGGCCTCCGATCGAGGAATAAGCTGAGAGTCCTCAGACTCTCCTATCGGGGAGGGTGAAGGATTCAACACCCACAGTAAAGATTAAGCGGTTAGGACCAGGGAATTGTACTTTTTATTAAACAACGTCCGGTATCAGAGAAGTCAGCAATGTCAGCTAATACGTTCAGTGGGGCAGGAAGTGGCAGAAATAATGGGTCTACTGGGACAGTGCCATTTGTGGATTTTGGATGCAGGTGGGAGAGGGATGAGTGGTGATACTACAGGTCTATGCTGTCGGAGGCTGTGGACGTAAGCTCTTCAGAGTCAGAGTCAGTTAAAGTCTTGAAAACAATGTCATGATGTTTTCTAGTGGGCTCCTGGTCCAGTGGGAGGTAGCAGGATGTGCCTGAGAGTTAACCCTCAGCCTCTGTGAGGAAGACGTCAGTACATACTTTAACAGTGGCACTATTTTTATGAGCAGCTTAGATCAACACGCCCAGCTCGATAATAGAAAAGTATTTGAGGTGTTTCAGAGGGAGGCAGGATAGGTTAGGTGAAAGGGACAGACAAATTGTGATGGTCGATGTCGCCCTGAAGGATCTCAATGAAAAGATGAAGAACAGATGGGAGGCCAGAGGATGGGGCACAGGAAGAGGGAGATTACTGGAGGCAGATGGATTGTAAGCACACATTTGAACAAATAGACGGTGGACACAGCAGGGACATTATTATACATTCACTGATCTTCATCAGAATATTCCAAAGAATTCAAAAGCAGCAGTGGATTTCTGTTATTCTTAAATTTAAAACAGAAAATAAAACAATTCCAGAAAACAATCTCCAAGTTAGAACGACAATAGGAGTTAAAACGAGGGCGGAAAAAATCTCGTAATACACAGTATAAAAAATAGTTGCCACATATTCCAAAATCAACATCATTCCTGACAGACTTGACTGAATATTTCAATAACTATCAGAAATGATAGATTTGATTAGTATGATGGCAAACAGATTAATTTTCTATCGGGAAACAGAACAGATTGATGAGTAATGTCAGAGCCAGTGGAGTGAGGGGACACAGCAGCAGAATGGACACATGCTGGTGACACACACAGAATAGAGGGAGAGGATTTAAAGGGGTTTAGTCTGATTGGTGGAAGATGGGAAGTGGTGTTCCGCAAGGATCAGCATGGGGGACAACTCCCCTTCACCATTTGCATCAATAACCTGGAATCGGGAATTTGAATAATGAGCAGATAATTTATAGACAAAATCAAATTGAGAGTGACAGTGAATAGAGAGGAAGAATAGAACGAAACACAGTCACACATTCATCGTCTATTAAACACTTGTGAAGTGAGTATTTCAATGGGAAATTTATTTTCTGACAGCTCAGTGTCCTCTATTACCTTTCGACCAGAACAATAAGTCTGCCAATCACTCCTTGGAAAAAAAGTGTCTGAATGGACTGGACTGGTTTATGGTTTCAGGTGAACAGATTCACAACTCGTTTGAAGCAGAAACACAGTTTTAAAACATCAATAAAATAGAACAAACCTTTGAGCTCATTTGAGGATGAATAGAAATAAGAAAAGGATCACAAAACTTGTAGACATACTGGGCTTTTGCGAGTTTTATTCAATGTCAGTGCAGCTGATATCTGTTTGTGTTGGAGAAATTCAATAGAAAACATATCTTGAGCCGTTTCACTTCGCATAACAAATATAAAACCACCATAAAAACACAGCCACACTCTTTCTGTTTTCAATCTATCCCTAAAATAAAACAGAGGCAGAGAGCGATAGAGACAGACGGCGAGAGACAGAGAGAGCTCCATTGAATGGAGCGACGGCGCACCAAATAAAAAAACCTCGTTTCAAAATAGATCCAACTCCTTTCAGTTCAGTTCCTGACGCACACACAATACAGTTCTACACGAACACATATTCCCAGTAATAGATGGCTAATTGGATCAAATATTCCACTCCGGTAAGGCACCATCATTCAGTACAATTCTACACTGACAGATACTTACAGTTATCCTTGCTCATTGCTGTCAGATATTCTACTCTGGATAGTGACCCACACTTAGTACAATTCTACACTGACAGATACTTAAAGTTATCCTTGCTCATTGCTGTCAGATATTCTACTCTGGAGAGTGACCCACACTCAGTACATTTCTGTACTGATAGTTACGTCCGGTGATC
Organism: Scyliorhinus canicula; assembly: GCF_902713615.1. Classification (NCBI taxonomy): domain Eukaryota; kingdom Metazoa; phylum Chordata; class Chondrichthyes; order Carcharhiniformes; family Scyliorhinidae; genus Scyliorhinus; species Scyliorhinus canicula. Next base: position 552,983 of record NW_024055730.1, read on the forward strand.
CTTGTTGACTGTTGTCAGATATTCCAGTCTGGTGAGTGATCGACACTCATTTAGAATCACTTCTTACCCGCACTACCTTCCTTCAGAGTGACTGCCTTCACTGAGATAAAATCTGTCATTTTACAAGATTCCCCTCAATATAATAAATTCATTGTTCGGAGATCCGCTGAGTTGCAGCAGGGGTTTATTGTGATTTGATGAAAAGCATTCAAACCATGTTCAATGCTTTTTCTTCAAGCATGTTGAAATACATTTGACTGACGTGAATTATATCATTGATCAGGTGCCTGTATATCAGTCAACACAAGATCAGGATTAGACATTTTCAGTCACAGTGTAAAATCAGAGGGCCGGTCACACACAAATTTACACAACATCAATGGTGATAGTCAATTATCAGGAACACCAACAATAGCAAGGATTGGGTAGAATGTTTTCTCAGCAATACAAATTGGATAAAGTAAGTTCAGTGTGAAATGATAACTCCCTTCAACTGCTGGCCGTCTGTCTGTCTTTAACGCTCAGGTGGACCAGCCTCTTCATTCACACCTCTCATTCACCTGAGGAAGGAGCAGTGCTCCGAAAGTTAATGTTTGAAACAAACCTGTTGGGCTATAACCTGTTGTAAGACCTCTTACTGTATTTAGCACTGAGGTTATATATTCGATCAGTCTTTCATTTAGATCCTGTGGAATCAACTCAGGGATATTGGGTTTGTGACATCGTTTCGGTTATTTTTCAAAGATGCAAACAAATAGATTACGACATTGGGTTCAGTGAAAGCAAATATTACTTTTTGAGTGAGGGACCTCTTTCCAAACACTGGACTCTGTTGGTCACATTGTGCAGCTAACATTCACGGAAATCATTCTGTCCACTCAAACACCATCAGTCCCATCCCTAGATCCCAGGTTGTTTCAGTGATATCCCTCACTCGACAGTAACCATTCAGTGATTCAGTTTCCATATCGGTCTGTATCTCTGGGTGGTTTCACTGCACTCTGGGATGCAGCTGTCTCTGTAACTGACCATCCAGTGTTTCAGTTCCAATTGTCAGATTGTTTCCCTGGGTAGTTCCACTGCACTCTGGGATGTAACTGTCTCCTTAACTGTGACCATTCAGTAATTCAGTTCCAATTGTCAGTGCATCCCTCTGGGTGGTTCCACTGCACTATGGGATGTCGCTGCCTCTTTAAGTGTGACCATTCAGTGATTCAGTTCCAATTGTCAGTGTGTTTCTCTGGGTTGTTCCACTGCTCTCTGACGTGTACATGCCTGTTTAACTGTGACCATTCAGTGATTCAGTTCGAATTGTTAGTGTGTTTCTCTGGGTGGTTCCACTGCACTCTGTGGTATAGCGACTCTTTAACTGTGGCTATTCATTCATATGGGTTCAGTAGATTCAAGTTCAGCATAAAGAACAATTTTCAATGAATGGAAAATCTGGAACTATTGAAATTGCAAAATAAATCATTCCAAACAGAAATACGATGCAGCTCCTCAAAGTATGAAGACATTTTGAATCATCGAAAACTCAGAAAACTCAGATCCTAGAGCAGATACAAACTTATCACCCCAGAGAGCAGGGAAAAACATATACAGCTGTGAAAACAAATAGCCCGCCTCTAACTGATACCAGCCCTCAGTCGAGCACATTTTTAAACTGGGAGAGAGATGTGGAGGAAGTGACCTGGTCTGAGATGCACTCATGGAAGAAAGTTTTGTTCTCAGGTGGCTGCAGTGCTGTCATTCTCTGGGTGGAGCTAGGCTCTGTTTCTGGTTTTTACTTTCGTTTTTGAACTAGTATCTGCTTTGTAACTGTGTTTTAGTTTAGTATACATTTGGAGAGCTGTATTGAAAACGTGGAGGTGTATGTTGTTTTCTCTCTCTGCATGCTAAAGAATGTCTCCAGATCACTTGATGATTTCAAAGTAATACCTGTTTCTGTAAGGGATGCAAACCTATTGTCCTTGTTAGAAAAGGAGTTTTGACTTATGGACTTTATTAGAAAAGTTACTGAGGGTTACCTATGCAGTATTATAATTTTGGGGGGAGTGTCAATGTTGGTAGCTGAAAAGATGTTTATTGCGTTTTTATAAAATGTTTACTGGATTCATTGAATAAACATTGTCTTTATTTAAAAGTATTGAAGGTCTCTATTGCACTACAACAGTAAACTGGGCCCTCGTGCTCCCCATAACCAAAATCTATAAAAAAAAGTTGTGGTTGAGGTGAATTCCAAAATATATCTTGGTGTTCTCTAAACCCTGGCCCTTAATAGTTAGCAGCTCTATTTGCGGTGTTGGATCATCCGGAGTTGAGGACGGCTGTGTGGGATGACGCGCCTGGTTCATTGCTCGGTGAAGGCTGGTTACGTCACCTAATGCCTCAGCGTGTTTCAGTGAATTGATGGAGTTTCTGCACCTTGGATATGTCAAGTTCACTGTGAGGGCAGAGATCAAGGGGTTCTTCTGTAGATGGCGTCCTTACACATTGAACTTTCAGTAATTTCTCAGCTGTTGGGGGCTTTGGGTTCTGTCTGCATTAAGAGATGGGTATTGTTACTGTTGTTAGCTTGGCATTTTTCCTTCCGTTGATACACATGGTGGGTTTGTTTTGTTTTTTAAATTGTTGACATAAAATGTTAATAGTTCAATAAAACTATTTGAAAAAAGTTATATTACATAATTGGAAATTAAACAATTTTCTGTTGGCTGACTGGATAGCTAGTCTGAAGCAGTGCCTTGGTGGAGGAAACTCTTTTCGATTGTGCTATCTGTGATTTCTGTAAAAGAGAGCTGTGTGACAGCTGTGTGAGCTGTCTTAGATTGCTCCTCCTCTGATTATTGTACAAGAGAGCTGTGTTCCAGCTGAGAGAGATGTATTAGAGTGTTGTCCTGTGATTTCTGTATAACAGAGCGGTGTTACAGCTGTGTGAGCTGGTTTACATTGATATCCATATGCTTTCGGTATAGGAGAACAGTGGTACAATTGCGAGAGCTGTATATGTTTGTTATCAATGCGATTTATGCTTATGAAAGCGGTGTTAGAGCTGTGAGAGCTGTATTAGTTTCTTCTGCATTTGATTTCTGGTTACGGGAGCCGTGTTACAGTTGTGAGAGCTGTATTAGATTGTTCTTCCTCTGATTTCGGTACAGGAGAGTTGTGTTACAGTTGTGATAGCTGTTTCAGATTGTTCTGCCTGTGATTTATATATAGGAGAGCTGTGTTACAGTTACGAGAGCTGTATTAGAGGACAGTGCTCCTCCACTGGTTTCCTGGGGGAGTTCCCTCTGGCGTAGGTTGAATCACTTATAATCTATTCTAACCTGACCCTGGGTCTCCTCTGGTTAGAACATAGAACATAGAACTGTACCGCACAGAACAGGCCCTTCGGCCCTCGATGTTGTACCGAGCAATGATCACCCTACTCAAACCCACGTATCCACCCTATACCCGTAACCCAACAACCCTCCCCCCTTAACCTTACTTTTTATGACACTACGGGCAATTTAGCATGGCCAACCCACCTAACCCGCACATATTTGGACTGTGGGAGGAAACCGGAGCATCCAGAGGAAACCCACGCACACACGAGGAGGACGTGCAGACTCCGCACAGACAGTGACCCAGCCGGGAATCAAACCTGGAACCCTGGAGCTGTGAAGCATTTATGCTAACCACCATGCTACCGTGCTGCCCACTTTTAGTTGGAAAACGTTCACCACTGCAAAACCCATGAGCAAGATCACAGCGTTAAAGCAGGCAAACAACAGAGTTATCCGATGATGATCAGCTGTTCCACAGAACATAACGTTTTAATTCATTACCCCTAAATTCGAGAAGGATAGACGGTTGGAATGTGAAAGGAATCCAGGTAGGTAGGCAGCAGAGGGACAGTTGGCAGTTATCCGTGAATTTCTGCACAGGCCGAACAGAATGATAATACGCAAATGCTTAGCCATTTTCATTGGATTAAGGTTGGGCACACAACGTCAATGTGTTTGAAGTTAACTGGAAAGCCTGTTGTCAGAAGTAGCTTTACGTAATCTTTATTTGTATTCGCAGGTATCCGATGGAAGGTATGACTTCAAATTTTATTTTGCTTTCTTGTTTCAAAGCATTCATTAGAATAATTTAAAACAGAGGCGATTGCATTTCTGTGGGTTTCGGTTTCATTTTAAATAGTGTCTGTATTGTGAAAAATAGAATTAAACGTGGTTACATGCAGACGAAGCAGTTGCTTCACAGAATGGAGGCACCTGCGTTTGGAATGAACTGTTGAGTTGAGCTTCAGGCCGGACCCTGAAGGAGCTGGACGGAGCAAGAATGCTGCAACATCAACCTTCCCAAAAACTGTAAATTCGAAACTCCAGGACTCAGAAAGGAAAACGACAATAAGCTGGACAAGGTCATTTTCATAAGAATTGAAGAAAAAGCAGACCGTGTGTTCGGAGCCAATGAGACAGCTGCAGGAAGCAGGTTAATAGTGAGAAACCAGACAGCGAAGGTCAAACAACAGTTTGACGATATCTTAATACAGCCTCTGAAGCAATGGCATTACGTGAGTATCGTTGAGTGCCCGTGAGATTGGGTGAAGGCTTGAATGCATGTACCAATCCGTGAGGAGAAATACCGAAAGTACAGATTAAAATTCTGGAAGTGGGCCATTGGTGAACGCATCTGAGACAAAATGTTGTTTGAGAAAAGATGCTAAGGTGTTGTTTGAAACTCAAGTTTGGGAACATTCAGGAGGTAATCAGAGATGCAAAAGGACGAGTTTGGCTAACAGTGTGAAAGGTATCCAGGGGCAGAGGATTTGATGGGAAATTCACCGATGTTACATTCAGTGGTGTGGTTCCTTTCTTTCAGTAACAAGTCTTACAACGCCAGGATAAAGTCCAACAGGTTTGTTTCGAATCACTAGCTTTCGGAGCAATGCTCCTTCTTCAGGTGAATGGAGCGGTCGGTTCCAGAAGCATATATGTAGACAAAGTCAAAAATGCAAGACGATACTTTTAAGGCGAGCATTTTCTGAAATTAAGTATTTACAGGTCCAGACGATGGGACTGGAGAGAGGGATAATCCTAGGTTAAAGAGGTGTGAGTTGTTTCAAGCCAGGACAGTTGGAACGATTCCGCAAGCCCTGGACAGATGGAGGGGGATGAATATAATGCCACATGAATCCAAGATCCCGGTTGACGTCCTCAAACAAACCATTGTTTGCAGCAAACTACCCAGCTTTTAGAACAGCGACCACGACATCACACAACCCTGCCATGGCAATTTCTGAAAAAACGTGCCAGATAATCGACATGGGTACCACCATTACACGTGAGAACACCACCCACCTGGTACGCGGTACATACTCGTGCGACTCGGCCGACGTTGTCTACCTCATACGTCGCAGGAAAGGATGTCCCGAGGCATGGTACATTGGCGAGACCATATAGACGCCGCGACATTGGTTGAACGGACAGCGCGCGACAATCAGCAGGCAGGAATTTTCCCTTCCAGCTGGGGAACACTTCAGCAGTCAAGGGCATACAGCCTCTGATCTCCGGATAAGCGTTCTCCAAGGCGGCCTTCAGGACACGCGATAACGCAGAATCGCCGAGCAGAAACTTATAGCCAGGTTCCGCACACATGGGTGAAGCTTCAACCCGGATAATTGGATTCATGTCGCATTACATTCACCCTCCATTATCTATCCTGAGCTTGCGAGATCCTACAAATGTCCCGTCTTGAGACAATTCACAACTCTTTAATCTGTTGCTCTGTCTGGACCCGAAACGACTTAATTACCTGCAAATGTACGCATTCAAGGTATCGTCCTGTATCTTTGACTTTGTCTATAACTATGTTTTTGGAACGTATATCTTCATCCACCTGAGGAAGGAGCAGTGCTCCGACAGCTAGTGATTTGAAGCAGACCTGTTGGACTTTAAACTGGTACTGCAAGACTTTTTATTGTGCTCACTCCAGTCCAACGCCGCCACCCCCACATCATGGCTAGTTTCTATCATAGTGTGGTGGGTCTGACCACAATTGTCCGATCACTAATAACTGTGTAATTACTGAGATTACAGATGGATATGTTCTGCAATATGGGCTATGCTGACAAAATCTTTGATCATTCAGAGGGGATGAAAGTGTATTGTATTATAATGACCATTTATATGTTGAATGACGGTTTTATTCTTATTTTCAAGCTAATTGGTAGTCATGGAGCGCTGTTCAAAGAACAAAGTACAAAGAAAAGTACAGCACAGGAACAGTCCCTTTTGTCCCCCATGACTGAACCGACGATGCTGCCGGTCCAACCTAAAACCTTCAACGCGTCCAGGGTCCGTATCCCTCCATTCCCATTCTCTTCATGTATTTGTCAATACGTCCTTTAGACGTCACTATCGTCCCTGCTTCCACCACCTCCTCCGGCAGCGAGTTCGAGCACCCACTACCCTCTGTGTAAAAAACTAGCTTTGTACATCTCCTCTAAACCTTGCCCCACGCATCGTAAACATATGACCCATAGTAATTGATCCCTCTACCCTGGGAAAACGTATCTGACTATCCACACTGTCTACGCCCCACATACTTTTGGAGACTTCTGCCAGTTCGCCCCTTAACCTCCGTGTTCAGTTAAAACATGATGGTGGGTTCTGTGAATCCTTCCAAAAGAATAAGTGAAGGTGCTGGACACAAGCGTTTGAGTTGCTCTGAGGTATATTGTACGGTTTGGAATCACATTTGTTTGGATATGGTTAATCTGTTCTGAAGGTGGAAGATGTTAATCTGATTGGTTTAGAAGATGGAACTAAGAGTCAGCTGACTGGATTAGCTGATAAATTGGAGTGGGAATTCCTTGCAGAGGTGAGGGAAGTGGAAATAACTGTACCGTACAGCGAAACAGCTCAAATCGTCACAGAGACCCGAGGGCCCATGTCTTTTATATGAGAGGCAATCGAACTTGCGGCTTCCCAGCTGCAAACGAAGAAAAAGCTGAAATGCAGTCAAAGTAAAAAAAAAGGAAAGAGTTGAAGGAAAAATGTCTCAAATAGAACGAGCAGAAAGGACAGAAAGAGAGAGAGAGGTGAATGTTGAAATTCCAGATGTTTTGATGATAGGCATTTGGCACAGTGAGGGTTAAACGGCCGGGCAAGTTTGTGTGATCGCTGCAATCATGCATGGGGTTATTTAGCACAGGGCTAAATCGCTGGCTTTGAAAGAAGACCAAGGCAGGCCAGCAGCAGGTTCGATTCCCGTAACAGCCTTTCCGAACAGGCGCCGGAATGTGGCGACTAGGGGCTTTTCACAGAAACTACATTTGAAGCCTACTCGTGACAATAAGCGATTTTCATTTCATTTCATTTCAAATTTCAGATTGGGAGGCAAGCATAAATTGAGAGCCAGGGCTTCAATTGAACCATCATACAATCCTTGGGCAAATGCAGTTGTGTTTGGATTAAGGGGATTCCTGTGGGGTTAATTAGATTTCAGCTTGGTCAGAGGATGTCTTTGCTGGGTGGAGATAAGGGATCAGGCATGTTTCAGAAATCAGTTCAACTGTGAGCTGAATGGAGCTGTTGCCTGGAAAAAAGCAGTGTTTACCACTACAGTTCAGTGGTAATAGTTTAACAGTTTTTAAAGCAGCTTAGACATGTCTGAAATTAAGGCGGGGGGGGGGGGGGGTGAAACATGCTGTGAAGCGCCTTCCAAAGACATCTATCCAGAGTTTCTGCATGGGTGTGATAGGAGTCAGATCTTGTCTTTAAAACAGTCTCAAGGGATCTCTATCTCACAAAGAATTGCTCTGTGAACCAGATATCCTTGAGTGTCAATTATTGAATAGTAGCTTGTGAGATATTTACCTTGTTGTACAAGTTGGAACTTGTTTACTTTGATTTACAGGATTTCCTCAGACTGGCCAGGATTCCCAAACCGAATACAAACAGACCACAGAATGACATCCCTCGTCATTCTCAATTATTGGACACACCCAGGATTGGACAGTCCCTGATCTGGACTACTGATGCAATGCGACAGCAAGGTGGATTATTGAAATCTTCTGCGATCAAGGGAAAAAAATTAAACAAGCGCCAGACCTTCCCAGGCCATAACCATGGGACGAATAGAGCCTTACCAGTCGCCGGAGTATTTCCAGGACACACCCTTCCCAGGTTCAGCCATTCATAAAGCACCATGTCCCAGGAATACTGCATTGTCATGTTCCTAAATTCCACTAATCCCAGTAATACATCCTCTCCCATATTGGAAACAATCCCTGACAAGCTTTTCTCAGGAATATTCCCTCTCCGGAATTGAACATTCCCCATCGTTCCCATACCAGGAATACACTCTCTCCATATTCGGACCAATTCGATTCGATGAAAAAGATGGCAAATTAGAAAAACAAGGTGGTTAAGATGTTGGAGGAAGTTTATAGTCTAAAGTTGTTGAACCTAAAGTTAATTCCTGAAGCTGAGATGTTGCTCCTACAGCCAGAATAGGGCTTCACTGCATTCTGGCCGCAGGGCAAGGACAGACATGTGGGCAAAGAAGTAGGGTGCTGAGTTAAAATGGCCGCCACAGGAAGGCCGGGGGGCATGCTGTGGACTGAGTGAAGTTGTTCCACAAAGCAGTCTTCCAGTCTATGTTTAATCTCCCTAATGTAGAGGAGACGGTATTGGGAGCAGCGAATACAGTAGACCAAATTGAAGGAACAGAAGTGAAACTGCTTCACCAGAAAAGAGAATTTCCTGCCCAGAATCATGAGACAAGAGTACGTAAAGGGACAGTTTTTGCACCGTCTGTGATTGGAAGGGAATGTGTCGTGGCAAGGGGAATAAAGGTATAAAGGTGGAGTGGACGTCAAGGAGGGAGAGGTAACTGAGGAATGCAGAAAGAGATATGTGAGGAGATCAGAGAAGTCCTGTTTGTGTATTTTGATAAGTAGGCAGTAGCGGGACGTTGATGCAGTATGTGTGGGGTTGCGTGACTATTGTGTTCGAGGCTGTGGACGGACGATCTCCAGAGTCCATGATGACAGTGTAAGTACTGCAAGGAATATCATGATGTTTGTTGGTGGGGCCCTAACCCAGGGGGTGGTAGTAAAATGGGCCTGAGAGTTGATGCACAGTTTCTGCTAGGAAGAGACCAGTGCACGAGACAACAATGGCGGTACCCTTGTTAGCAACTTAGATCACCAGGTCCGTGTTGGATATTAACAAAAGGATTGGTGCAAGTTAAGAAGGAGACAGGTTAGGGTGGGTGAGAGGGACAGAGACGGTAGCACGGTCGCATAGTGGCAGCAGGGCAGCACGGTAGCATAGTTGTTGGCACAGTTGCTTCACAGCTCCAGGGTCCCAGGTTCGATTCCCGGCTCAGGTCACTGTCTGTTCGGAGTTTGCACTTTCTCCCCGTGTCTGTGTGGGTTTCCTCCGGGTGCTCCGGTTTCGACTCACAGTCCAAAGATGTGCAGGTTCGGTGGATTGGCCATGCTAAATTGCTCTCAGTGTCCATAAAAGGTTAGGTGGGGGTTACTGGGTTACGGGATAGGGTAGATACGTAGGCTTGTGCAGTAAGGGCCCGTGCAGACTTGATGGGCCGAATGGTCTCCTTCTGATCTGTAAGTTATATAATTCTATGAAATTGAGATGGTCTGTGTGCCGCTGACAGATCAGAATGAAAAGAGCAACAGCTCTTAGGAGGCCAGAGGGTGGGGTCCAGGTAGAGGGAGATTATTAGACGCGGATGGATTTCAATCACAAATATCCAAAAAATTGACAGTGAGAAACAGAAGTAACTCTATTAACTATTCAATATTCATCATCAGAATATTACCAAAGAATTGAAAGGCAGCAGTCAGTTTCTGTTATTCTTGAATTTCAAAAAGAAAAGAAAATAATTCCAGAAAACAATCCCCCACTTCGAACGCCAATAGGAGGGAAATGGAACGGAAATTGTAACAAAACGAATATCGTAACAGAGAGTATAAGAAATAGTCGCCCCTTTTTCCTAAATTAACATAATTCCTGACAAATTTCTTGAATTATTTCTATAATTATTAGAAATAATCGATTTGATTAGTAAGATAGATGTTACAAATTGATTTTCTAAAGGCCTTCAGTAAGATCCGACATATTAGGCTGATGATTAATCTCAGAGGCATTGCAATTAGGGGACACAGCAGCAGAATGGACAGCAAGCCGGCGACACACACAAAAAACAGGAAGAGGAATTAAAGTGATTTAGTCTGATTGGTGGAAGGTGGGGTGTTCCATTAGGATCAACACTGGGATCACACTCTTCTTCACCATTTAAATCAAGAATATTGAATAGGGAAGAAGAATGATCATTACATTCATCATCAATTATAAAACTGCAAAATCGATAATTTTATCTGAAAATAATTTTCCTACATTGCCCGCTGCTGCATTTTGATCACAACAATCCGTCTGCCAATCACTCCTTGGAAACAAGTCGGTGAGTGGATTGTAGGGTTTCTGGGTTCAGGTGAACAGAATAACAAATCGTTTGAAGCAGTTCAAAAACACCCATAAACATTAAACATACATTGCTGTTAATTTCAGGATGACAAGAAATGAGAAAAATATCACAAAACCTATTAGAATACTGGACTGTTTTGGTTTTGTTAATGTTAGCGGGCAGGTGTCATTCGTTTATGTTCGAGCGGTTTAATATGAAACAGAGATTATGGAGACATTTCACACCACACAATAAATGTCACACATCTGCAAAACACAGCGAAACTCTTCCAGTTTTCCATCTATTCCATCGGTAAGAGGGGGAGAGAGTGAGTGACAGAGAGAGAGAAAGAGATTCACAGAAGGACCGATCACATCAATAAAATACATTATTTAAAAACAGTACCAATTGACTTCAGTCCAGTTCCTGACTGACAAACAACACAATTATACCCGAACAGTTCGCCCCTGTACTAGATGGAGAATTGGATCAGATATTCCACTCTGGTTCGTGACCCACATTCAGTACAATTCCACACTGACAGGTACTTCCAGAAATCCTTGTTCACTGCCGTCAGATATTCAACTCTGGTCAGTGACGCACGTTAATTACAATTCTACGCTGACAGTTACTTCCAGTCAACTTGTTCACCGCTGTCAGATATTCCACTCTGGTTAGAGACCCACACTCAGTAGAATTCTACACTGACAGAAACTTCCAGTAATACTTATTCACCGCTGTACGGTGTTCCACTGCAGTGAGGGACGCACACCCAGTACAATTCTACACTGACAGATACTTCCAGTGACACTTGTTCACCGCTGTCCGATATTCCACTGCGGTGAGGGACCCACACTCAGTACAATTCTACACTGACAGATACTTCCAGTATCACTTGTTCACCGCTGTCCGATATTCCACTGTGATGAAGGACCCACACTCAGACTGATTTCATTCTTACTCCTGCTAAATAATTCTTCAACGTGAGTGTCTTCACCATGCTTCAATCTAACACGATACAAGAATCCGCCATATATAATAATTCAATTGCTCAAAGATCCAGTTATTTACAAACAGAGGTCTATTGTCACTTGATCAAAAAGGTTCAAATTACAGACATGTTCAAGTCCATTTTACTGAAGTAAATTGCATTGTTGATCAGGTGTCTGTATAACAGTGAGCACGAGATCCACATTAAACATTTTCAGTCACAGCTTAAAATGAGAGAGCAGGTCGCACACAGAATTACCCAAATTCAATGGTGATAGTAACTTACCAGGAACACCAACAATAGCAACGATTGGGTAGAATATTTTCTCTACAATCTCAATTGGAGACTGCATTTTCACTTTGAAGTGATGTGTCCTCCGTGCTGCTAAAAGTCTCTCTGTCTGAAGCTCTGAGGTTCTATATATTTCCAAAGCCGCTAATTTATACCCTGAGGAATCACGTCATCGATATTGAGATTGCAGCATCACTTAACGTATTATTTCAAAGATACAAACACATCGATTACGACATCGGGTTAAAAAAATATGTTTTTCTGAGTGAGTGACCACTTTCCAAATATTTGGCTCTGTTCAGCTAACATTGACAGAAAAAAGACTGTTCACTCACACACAACCAGTCCCTTCTCTTGATCTCAAATTGCTTCATAGATATCCTTCACTCCAGTGCGACAATTCAGTGATTCCGTTCCAATTGTTCATGTGTTTCTCTGGGTGGTTACACGGCACTCTGGGATGTATCTGCCTCGTTAACTGTGACCATTCAGTGATTCAGTTTCAGTTGTTATTGTGTTTCTCTGGGTGGTTACACTGCGGCCTGGGATGTAGCTGTCTCTTTAACTGTGACCATTCAATTAATCAGTTCCAATTGTCAGTGTTTTTGTCTGGGTGGTTCCACTGCATTCTGGGCAGGAGCTGCCTCTGTAACTGTGACCATTCAGTGATTCAGTTCCAATTGTCAGTAACTTTCTTTGGGTTGTTACACTGCACTCTGGGGTGTAGCTGCCGTTATAACTGTGACCATTCATTGATTCAGTTCCAATTGCAATGTGTTTCTCTAGGTAGTTCCCCTGCACTCTGGCATTTAGCTGCCTCTTTAACTGTGACCATTCAGTGATTTGATTTAAGTGAGTTCGTGGTGACCATAAATAGCAAATGATAATGAATGTCTGGAACTATTTCACGGCCGACAGTTCGTGAAGCATAATAAGGACAGCAGCGCGTATTCAATTCGCACACTGGGTGAGGTCATCATGAATGCCTGCCTTCTCAACCTTGCGCTCTGCCTGAAGTGTGGCAATCCTCAGGTTACATCACTTCCAGTCATATCTCCCCTCAAAGGGAGGCGATGTATGTGGCCATCTAGGTCTATGCCGACTTTGGCGTTCCTTTTAATCTTACAGAGAAATCATTTCTATAATAAATATCCTGGGACTGAATGAGTAAATGAACGTGTGAGCGAGTGAGAACGTGAGACACAGGAGAGTGAGGATTGAGTGTAAGATTGGAACAGAGAGGAAGAGAGAGTGAGAGGTGGAGGGCGTGTGAGAGATTGAGTCATTTTAAAAGAGGGAGTGTGAGGGACTGGTGGGCAGTGAGAGAGACAAGCGTGAAAAAGGGGAGAGCGTGAATGTAAAGGAGGGAGAGCGTGTGAGAATGTGGGAGAATATGAGCGATGGAGAGAGTGTGAAAGAGGGAGGGAGCGCGAAAGATGGAGGGAATATGAGTATGAAAGAAAATATCTGAGTGTTGGAGAAACGAAGGGTGTGTGTGACAGTCAGAGTGTGGGAGCGTGTGTGTGAGTGTGTTTGAGACAGTTTGTGAGAGTGAGTGAGAGTTAGAGCTCTGGGAGAATGTGTGTGAGAGTGTGTGTCAATCTGTGTGAGAGCTGGAGTATGAAAGAATGTGTGAGAGCGTGTGTGAGAGTGTGTGGTAGCCTGTGAGAATGTGTGGAATCGTGTGAAATCATGTGTAAGACCTGACGTGTGTGGGAGCATCTGTGAGACTGTATGTGAGAGTGTGTGTGAGAGAACATGTGAGATAATTTGTGGGAGTGTGTGAGGGATTGTATGTGGAGTGTGTGTGAGGAACGTGTGAGAGTGTGTGAGAGTTAGTGCGTGGGAGTGTGTGAAAGAGAATGTGGGAGAGAGTGTGTATGAGAGAATGTGTGGGAGTGTATGTGAGAGTGTGTGTGCGAGGGAGTGTGTGTGAGAGTGTGTGATAGAATGTGTGACAGAATGTGTGAGTGTGTGTGAACGAATGTGTGGGAGACTGTGTGTGAGAGAATGTGTGAGTCAGGGGGAGTGTGTGTGAGAGGGTGAGTGAGACAATGTGTTCGAGCATGTGTGGGAGGGTTTGTGAGAGTGTGTGTGAGAGTGGTGTGCGAGAATGTGTGGAAGCATGTGTGAGAGTATGCGTGAGCCTGTGTGAGAGTATATGTGAGTGTATGCGTGAGTATGTGTGCGTGTGAGTGTGTGTGGGAGACTGTGTGAAAGAAATTGTGAGAATGTGTGATAGAATATGTGCGGGTGTGTGATAGTCGGAGTTTGAGAGAGATAGTGTCTGAGAGTGTGTGAGAGAATGTGTGCATAAGCGTGTGAGGGTGTCTGTGTGTGTGTGTATAATGTGTGTGAGAGAAGGTGTGAGAGTGTGTGAGATTTTGTGAGAGAGTGTGTGATTGTGTCTGAGAGTGTGTCAGTTTGTGTGAGAGTGTGTGTGAGAGTGTGTGAGAGACTGCATGTGAGAATGTGTGTGAGAGCGTGTGTGAGAGTGTGTGTGAGAGTGTGTGCGAGAGTGTGTGTGTGAGTGTGTGTGAGAGTTGGAGTATTTGTGTGTATGAGAGAATAAATGTGACACTGTGTGGGAGTGTGTGTGAGACTGGTGTGAGAGAATGCGTGGGAACGTGTGTGAGTGTGCGAGAATATGCATGAGTTTGTGAGAGAGTGTGTGTGGAAGCGTGTCTGAGAGAGTTATGAGAGTGTGTCTGAGATTGTGTGTGAGAGTGTGAAAGAGCTGGTGTGAGAGAGCGTGACTGTGAGAGAGGGTGTGAGAGAGTGAGTGCGAGGGAGTATGCGTGAGAGCGTGTGTGAGATCATATGTAAGTGTTGGAGTGTGAGATAATGTGTGAGAGTGTGTGCAAGAGTGTGTGTGAGTCTGAAAGGGGCTGTTTAGCACACTGGGCTAAATCGCTGGCTTTGAAAGTAGACAAAGGCAGGCCAGCAGCACGGTTCGATTCCCGTAACAGCCTCCCCGAACAGGCGCCGGAATGTGGTGACTAGGGGCTTTTCACATTAACTTCATTGAAGCCTACTCGTGACAATAAGCGATTTTCATTTTTTTTTTTAATTTTCAAGTGTGTGTGAGAATGCGTGTGAGACTGTGTGAGAGAATATGTGGGAGCGTGTGTGAGAGTCCGTGTGGGAGTGTGTGTGTGACTGTGTGTGAGTGTGTGGCAGAGAGTGTGTGAGAGTGTGCGCGAGAATGTGTGTAAGAATGTGTGTAAGTGAATGTGAGAGAATATGTTGGAGCGTGTGTAAAAGTGTGTCTGAGCGTGTGTGAGAGAGTGTGACCGTGTGTGTGACAGAACGTGTCTGAGATAATGTGTGAGAGTGTGTGTAACTGTGTGTGTGAGTGTGAGTATGAGTATGTGTTAAATAAGAACGTAAGAACATAAGAACTAGGAGCAGGAGTTGGCCATCTGGCCCCTCGAGCCTGCTCCGCCATTCAATGAGATCATGGCTGATCTTTTGTGGATTCAGCTCCACTTTCCGGCCCAAACCACATAACCCTTAATCCCTTTACTCTACATCATTCCCTCAGTTGTATTACTGTTAAATAAAAGTGAAGTCCCATCATTAGACACACAAATTGCTCATTATACTTCTGCTTAAAGAGAGTTAACTTCATTCTTTACAATGTCAAGTTACCAAAAATTCAAACACCCAATTACAGTTTATGTACAAATCACAAATTTTCTAGAAGTTAATGCTGCTGCTATGTTTGCTATGTTTGAGAGTGTGTGTGAGTGTGTGTGAGAGTGTGTGTGATAGTCTGTGTGAGAGTGTGTGTGAGAGTGTGTGTGAGAATCTGTGTGACAATGTGTGAGAGTGTGTGTGAGAATCTGTGTGACAATGTGTGAGAGTGTGTGTGAGAATCTGTGTGACAATGTGTGAGAGTGTGCACAGGAGTACGTGTGAGCGTGTGTGTGAGAGTCTGTGTGGGAGTTGGTGGATAGGTGTGTGTGAGAGAGTGCATGACAGAATGTGTGTGAGGGTGATGAGAGTTTTTGTGAAACCCGGACTGCGAAGTCGTGTGTGAGAGCGTTTTAGAGAGCGTGTGTGAAAGTTGGCTAGTGAGATGTATCTGCTGGTCTTGTTCCTTCGAGATGGTAGTGGTTGTACGTTTGGAAGGTGTTGTAGAAGGAACCTTCGTGTGATACTGCAGTGCATCTTGTAGATGGTTTACACAGCTGACACTGTTCGTCAGAGTTGGAGGGTTTGAATGAATGTTTGTCGACAGGAGAGCAATGACGCGGGACTGCTTTGCCCTGGTTGGTGACAAGCTTCTTGAGTGTTTTGGGAGCTGCCCACATCCAGTCAAGTGGACAGTCTTCCATCAAACTTGCGCCTTGTAGAAAGTGCACAGGCATTGGGGAGGGGGGTGTCATCAATATGACCGCCGTAATGATGGACGGTACACGGGCAATGCCCCAGTCGTGTAAGGGGCACCCAGTGCCACGGCCTATTCCGCCATCCCCGTCCCCTCATGGCCTGTGACCAGACCGGCAGTCCGCCGTCACTCTATGCCATTTCCTTCCTCCTCTCTCTCGCTCAGCAGCCACAAGGCCAGGTTGACGACTTTGGAGAGCACATGTGAACCGCACCGTTAGGAACTCAGACCTTGAGGCCCCATAGAATTGAATGTAGGGCAGCACGGTAGCATGGTGGTTAGCATAAATGCTTCACAGCTCCAGGGTCCCAGGTTCAATTCCCGGCTGGGTCACTGACTGTGCGGAGTCTGCACGTCCTCCCCGTGTGTGCGTGGGTTTCCTCCGGGTGCTCCGGTTTCCTCCCACAGTCCAAAAATGTGTGGGTTAGGTGGATTGGACATGTTAAATTGCCCGTAGTGTCCTCATAAGTAAGGTTTAGGGCGGGGGGGGGGGGGTTGTTGTGTTACGGGTATAGGGTGGATACGTGGGTTTGAGTAGGGTGATAGTTGCTCGGCACAACATCGAGGGCCGAAGGGCCTGTTCTGTGCTGTACTGTTCTGTTCTGTTCTGAATGTCAGGCCCGCTACCGTACTTGAACCCCACACAGCGCGCAACACATTTATACCATTCAGGGTAACGGATCATCCCGAATTGGCATCGAGGCGGCGCCGACCGCGATTTTAGCGTCGGAAGCTATTCTGCGCTGAATTGTGTTTCGTGATCTCGGCGTCGGCAAATGGAGAATCCCGCCCGACGTGTTGTGCCAGCGAAGGACGTGTGACGTTTTACGACAGAATTCAACGGTGGAACAGCTCGACTGATTCAGCTGCTATAAACGGGCTCACGCCATCGCCACGTGGAACGCTATCAATTCCATGGAAAACGGTGCCGGATTCGGAAGGTCCGTGATTGGCTTACATGACGCTCACACACCGCAGCCACACTTAAGCAATGCATTCCCCCGCCCCACCCCCATGCACACAGACCCAGCCAACAAGATGGCTGCAAGGAGAGCAGCGCCACGGGCCAGGGATGCTAAGCTGCACTCCCTCATGGACGCCGTGGACGAGAGGCGGGGGATGCTGCACCGGGTGGAAGGCCGCCATGTGCCGCCGTTCATCGTGCCTCGGCACAGGTGTCAGAGGCGGTCTGCGCCATGGACAACGTCTCCCAGACTGACATCCATTGCAGGAAGAAAATGAACAACATCCTCAGGGCAGCGGGGGTGAGTTGGCTGCTCCGTGCCCCTGGCACTAACTCCCCCCCAACCCACACACCCGTAACATGGTCCTTCCCATCGGGGGACAGCCGAACCAAGCCCTACATACCAGCACCCACGCCATCCGTAAGGCCGGGTGGCCTTGCCACCATTTACCTGTCTAACGGTTTGGCTGTTTGTGTTCACCCCACTCCCCTCCGTCCCCAGGGGAGGGTCATGCACAAATACAGGGAAAGGAGAAGAGAGCGGGACCAACAGACTGCGGCCCATCACCGTGCCCGAACAGAGAGCTCTGAACGTGGCCAGTGGAACAGAGGAAAGGGCCATCCCCGAGATGGTGCGGCCTCGGGCGAGCAAGTGAGGCGCCGCGGACTACTGGTTGCCCATGAAATATGTCTGGGCACCCTCCATCTCACCCCCAGCTTATTACTCTCACCCCCCGACCCTCGCCCCACCCTCACTCTCCCCTCACCCCTCATCTCGCACACCCCGTCCACCCCCGACGACTCTCACTCCCCGCGGCCCGCTGTCTAATCATACATATCTTCCTGTGTCTGACAGGACCAGCCTGGGATGTGCCCGATCCAACCGGAGCCACCCGCTCTCAGCCAGTGCCAGAGTCGGAGCCCACCAGGCAGCCGCGCACCAACGAGGAGACGAGCCGGAACAACAGCCCTCCATCCGAGACTCAGGACACACAGGAGCTTAGCTCGGAGGAGCATACGGTCTCTACGTCACTGCATCTCCAACACCCTCCACCGTCTCAGTGATTATCACCTCGGTTCGGCAAATTAGTGGGAGGCTCCTGGAACACACACAGCTGCGCACCACACAGTAGCTCCAGTATAGATAGTGGGTAGAACAGCAGAGGGGCCGGACGGTCGGACGGCAACTCGGCCCCAGTAATCAACTGCCGCCCAGACGGATCCTGTGCTCGTGTAACATCCAGTCCAGCCACAGTGGAGATTCAGTCAGAGACCCCATGACCACAAGAGGGTATGACGTCGGCTTCCAGCACGTGTAGAAGCAGGTGCAGGAGACCATCCACTTCCAGAAGCAGGCAGTGGTGCCGGTAATGCGTGCCGCTCAGGCCAACACCGCACGGGTGGCATCGGGGTCCCAGGTTCGATCCCGGCTCTGGATAACTGTCCGTCTGGAGTTTGCACATTCTCCCCTTTTTTGCGTGGATTTCACCGCACAACCGAAAGATGTGCAGGGTAAGTGGATTGGCAACGCTAAATTGTCCGCTAATTGGAAAAAAATTGGTCCTCTAAATTAAAAAAAAATGCTTTGCACGGATGAAGGGCACTTTTCAGTTATAGGGGTTCGGGCATGGACTTTTTATACCTCTTCACAATAAACACCTGTTAAAATCCTGCATCGCTGCCCTGTCTGATGGAGGTGGGGGTGGGCTGATCCGCATGTAATTGAGAGAGGTGGATACTCAGCGAGACCTTGGTGGAGGCAATGGGATGACGGTTTTTGTCATGGGGTCAGCGTGTCCAAGGCCAGGGGAATCCTGTGCAGCTGGGGCCGAGGCCTGGGACAGGCCTGCCCTCTCACAGGCAGCCATGTGCCAGAGGCACCTAAACATTGCAGCGGTGCTTGTCAGCGAGGTTCAGTAACCTGAGGCCAAGGCGAGGAGGGTCGACGATATTGCCCAGGCGCTGGCCAGAGCTTCGCAGACACTGAGTGAGGTGGTGCAGTTACGGGCTCATGTGGCCCAGTCAATGGCTGATGTTGCACAGACCCAGAGGGACGCGCCCCAGTCACTGCCTGATGTTTCACAGACAAAGAGGGACGCGGCCCAGTCACTGGTTGATGCAGTACAGACCGAGAGGGATGCAGCCCTGTTTATGGCGATGTGGCACAGATCCA
Source organism: Scyliorhinus canicula (assembly GCF_902713615.1). NCBI lineage: Eukaryota > Metazoa > Chordata > Chondrichthyes > Carcharhiniformes > Scyliorhinidae > Scyliorhinus > Scyliorhinus canicula. The sequence goes on from NW_024055730.1 coordinate 572,283, forward strand.
GAGGGACACATCCCAGTCAATTGCTGATGTTGCACTATCCTAGGGGGACCAGGACCAGTCACTGGCTGATGTTGCACAGACACAGAGGAACGCGACCCATTCACTGGCTGATGTGCCACAGACCCAGAGGGACGCGACGCAGTCACTGGCTGATGTGCCACTGACCCAGAGGGACGTGGTATTGTCAATGGCTGATGTCGCACTGACCAATTGGGACGCGGCCCTGTCACTGGCTGATGAGCACTGATCCAGAGGGACGTGGCCAAGTCACTGGATTATGTTTCACAGACCTAGAGGGACGCGGTATTGTCAGTGGTTGATGTTGCACAGACCCAGAGGGACGCGGCCCAGTCACTTCAAGATGTTTCACAGACCCAGAGGGATGCGGTGCAGTCAATGGCTGATGTGGCACTGACCCAACATCAGCCACTGATGGGACGCGGTACTGTCAATGGCTGATGTACCACAGACCCAGAGGGATGCGGCCCTGTCACCGGCTCATGTAGCACTGGCCCAGGGGAAAGAGCATTATCAGTGGCTGATGTTGCACAGGCCCAGGGGCCGCTGGCCAGTTCTGGATGATGAATCACAGACCCAGAGGGACACAGCCCAGTCACTCGCTGATATTTCACAGACCCAGAGGGACGCTGCCCAGTCACTGGATGATGTTGCACAGACTCAGTGTGACGCAGCCCAGTCACTGGCTGAGGTGACAGAGGCCCATAGGGTCGTGGCCCAGTCACATGGCTGATGCGGCAGAGACCCAGAAGGATGCGACTCAGTAACTGGCTGATGTGGCACTGACTCAAAGGGAAGAGCATTGTCAGTGGCTGATGTTTCACAGACCCAGAGACCGCTGCCCAGTCACTGGATGATGTTTCACAGACCCAGAGGGACGCGGCCCAGTCACTGGCTGATATTTCACAGACCAGAGGGTCGCGGTCCTGTCACTGGCTGATGTGATACAGGCCTAGAGTGAGGCGGCCCAGTCAATGTCTAATGTGACACAGAGTCACTGGTTGGTGGCACAGTCGCATTGTGATGTGGCCCCAGATCCAGATGCTGGGAGGGCCTCACAGGAGAGCTCCGGTCGGATACCCGTCACATGGTGTAGCCCGCGGGCCATCGGGCACGCCGCGAAAGTAGGAGGTGCTGGGGCCCATACCATTGACAACTGCAGGGGAGGTCTGAGAACACCGCAGCACATTGGACTCCCCTTCATGTCCCTAGTGGCCAGTGGGTAGAAACGAACCGAACCAAGCAACCCGGCACACCTCAGGGGCAGCCAGGCCCATCCAGGCTGGGCCGCCCAAGGAGACATGCGCCAACGGCGAACCTTGAGGCAAAGGAGGAGTCACAGCATTCCTCCTCCACTGCTGCTATTGCATGTGAGGGAACCGCCTTGGTGTAGCATTAGGGCCCGGAAGGCCACACAGTTAGAAACCGTTTAGGTTTACACGGGTAGAGACAGCATGGTGGCACACTGGGTTAGCCCTTTTGTTTCACGGTGCTGGGGTCCCAGGTTCGATCCCGGCTCTGGATAACTGTCCGTCTGGAGTTTGCACATTCTCCCCTTTTTTGCGTGGATTTCACCGCACAACCGAAAGATGTGCAGGTTAAGTGGATTGGCAAAGCTAAATTGTCCGCTAATTGGAAAAAAAATTGGTCCTCTAAATTTAAAAAAAATGCTTTGCACGGGTGAAGGGCACTTTTCAGTTATAGTCGTTCGGGCATGGACTTTTTATACCTCTTCACAATAAACACCTGTTAAAATCCTGCATCGCTGCCCTGTCTGATGGAGGTTGGGGTGGGCTGATCCGCATGTAATTGAGAGAGGTGGATACTCAGCGAGACCTTGGTGTCCTCCATGTAGCAGTCGCTGAAAGCAAGCGTGCAGGTACAGCAGGCAGTAAAGTCGGCAAATGGTGTTTTGGCCTTCAAAGAACAAGCACAGGAGCAATCCCTTCAGTCCGCCATCCGGTCATGATACCAACCTTTGCTAAAAGCCTCAACACTTCCTCTCGCCATGTCCCTCTATACTGTCCTGTCCATAAGTTGTTCAATCATACACCAAACATTGCCATATAATTTACAGTGAAGGAGGCCGTTTGCCCATCGAATCTGCACTGGGTCTTGGAAAGAGCACCCTACCCAAGGTCAACACCTCCAAACTATCCACATATCCCTGTAACACCACCCAACACTAAGGTCAATTTTGGACACGAAGGGCAATTTATCATGGCGAAACCACCTAACCTGCACATCATCGGACTGTGGGAGGAAACCGCAGATCCCAGAGGTAACCCACGCACACACGGGAGGACGTGCAGACTCCGCACAGACAGTGACCAAAGCCGAAACAAACCTGGGACACTGGAGGTGTGAAGCAGTTGTGCTATCCACAATGCTACCGTGCTGCCCTCATATTGCCACATGTGGAGAGTGTTGGCTATTTGATTTTAAAAATAGCCAACACCCACCACGTCAGGCATTATCCTGGTAAACGTCCTCTGCAGCCTCTGCAAAGACTCCACATTCTTCTGGTGGTGTGGCGACCAGAATTGTGCACTATATTCCACGTGCGGCCTGATCAAGGCTCTCTTCAACTGTCGGATGCCTTGCTAGATGTTATACTCGCTGCCCCGTCAAATGAAGGCAATCATTCTTGACTTCCTTTGTCACTTCTTCCCGTACCAGCCTCCCCGGACAGGCGCCGGAATGTGGCGACTAGGGGCTTTGCACAGTAACTTCATTGAAGCACACTCGTGACAATAAAGCGTTCTTTCATTTTTTTTTCATTTCACTTGTGTTGCCATTTTAAAAGATCTGTGGAACTGAATGCCAAGATCCCTCTGACGTTCTTTCTTCCAAAGTGTGTTGCCAATTAAGATATTTCCCCCTCTACGTTAGATGTAATAAAAAGATTACCTCAGAGTTGTCCGGATTAAACTCCCTTTACCATTTCCCTGAACAAGTCTCCTACCCTTTAGAGGATGAGAAGGGAGAATTAATAATTGATAAGGAAATGGCTGAGGAACTGAACAGATTTTTTGGGTCGGTCTTCACAGCGGAAACACAAATATCATGCCAGTGACAGATGGAAATGAGGCTATGACAGGTGAGGACTCTAAGATAAATTTTATTCCGAGGGATGTAGTGATAGAGAAGCTTTTGAGGCTACAGGTAGACAAGTCTCCTGGCCCTGTGGAATGCATCCCAGTGCTAAAAGAGATGGTCGGGAAATTGCAAATGCAGACATAATTTTCAAAAATTCATTAGACTCTGGGGTGGTCCCGGCGGATTGGAAATGAGCAAACATGACACCACTGTTTAAAAAAGGTGGTGGGCAGAAAGCGGGTAATTATAGGCCATTGAGCTTAACTTCGGTAGTAGGGAAGATGCTGGAACCTATCATCACAGAAGAAGAGCGAGGCATCTGGATGAAAATTGTCCCATTGGGCAGACGCAGCAAGGTTTCATAAAGGGCAGATCGTGCCTAACAAATTTGCTGGAATGTTTTGAGGACATTACCTGAGCGGTAGTTAACGGGGAGCCAATTGATGTGGTATATCTGGATTTCCAGAACGCCTTTGACAAGGTGCGACACAAAAGGTTGCTGTACAAGATGCAGATGTATGGCTTTAAGGGTAAAGTAGTAGCATGGATAGAGGATTGGTTAATTAATAGAAAACAAAGAGTGTGGATTAGTGGGTGTTTCTCTGGTTGGCAATCAGTAGCTAGTGGTGTCCCTCAGGGATCAGTGTTGGGCCCATAATTGTTCACAATTTACATAGCTGATTTGGAGTTACACATCAAAGGCAATGTGTCCAAATTTGCAGACGACACTAAGGTGAGTGGTCAAGCAAAAAGTGCGGAGGATACCGGAAGTCTGCAGAGGGATTTGGATCGGTTACGAGAATGGGCTAGGGTCTGGCAGATGGAATACAATGTTGACAAATGTGAGGTTATCTATTTTGGTCGAAATAACAGCAAAAGGGATTATTATTTAAATGATAAAATATTAAAACATGCTGCTGTGCAACGAGACCTGGGTGTGCTCGTGCATGAGTCTCAAAAACTGGTTTACAGGTGCAACAGATGATTAAGAAAGCGAATTGAATACTGTCCTTCATTTATAGAGGGATGGAGTTTAAGACTAGGGAGGTTATCCTGCAATTGTATAAGGTGTTGGTGAGGCCAGACATGGAGTATCGTGTTCAGCTTTGGTCTCCTTACCTGAGAAAGGACGTACTGGCGCTGGAGAGTGTGCAGAGGAGATTCACTAGATTAATCCCAGAGCTGGGGTTGGATTACGAGGAGAGATTGAGTAGACTGGGAGTGTACTCGTTGGAATTTAGAAGGATGAGGGGGGATCTTATAGAAACATATTAAGTTATGAAGAGAATCGATATGATTGATGCGGGCAGGTTGTTTCCACTGGCGGGTGAAAGCAGAACTAGGGGGCACAGCCTCAAAATAAGGGGAAGCAGATTTAGGACTGAGTCTAGGAGGTACTCCTCCACCCAAAGGGTTGTAAATCTATGGAATTTATTGCCCAGTGAAGCAGTTGAGGCACCTTCATTGAATGTTTTTAAGATAAAGTGGAGCTGAGTCCACAAAAGATCAGCCTTGATCTCATTGAATGCCACAGCATGTTCGAGGGGCCATATGGCCTACTCCTGCTCCTAGTTTTTGTGTTCTTGTTATCTGTCTATGTCCTGCTGTGACCACTGATATTCCTCAAAACTACCTGCCACTCCACCATGCTTGGTGACATCCGTTAACTTACTAATCAGACCGGCGAGGTTTTCTTCCGAATCGTTTATGTGCACCACAAGCATCAGAGGCCCTAGCACAGGTCCCTGTGGAACACCACTAGTCATATCCTTCCATTCAGAGAATCACCCTTCTACCGCTTCCCTTTGCCTTCTGTGATCATCGATTGCTTTAACCATCTTAGCATATAATCTCAGATCCCATGTGACTTCACATTTTGTCTCACTCTGCCATGAGGCACGTTGTCAAAGATGTCCATGTGAACACCATCCTGACCCTCCCCTTTTTGGCACTTCCTCAAAATATTCGATCAGGTTAGTGAGGCACTTAATGCCGAGAGGATTCCAGTACAAGATCAGGGATACTTTGCTGCAATTATAAAGGGACTTGGCGAACACCTGGAGTCTTGTGTGCAGTTTTCGTGTCCTTATCCGAGCAAGGATGTTCTTGCAATGGAGAGAGTGAGCAAAGGTTTACCAGTCTGATTCCTGGGATGGCAGGACTGTAATGTGAGGAGAGACGAAAGCGTTTAGGATAATAATTATTGAGATTTAGGAGAATGAGAAAGCGTCTTATAGAAACGTGCAACTTTTCAATAGGAATAGCAGGTGGATAAAGAAAGAATGTCCCCGGTGACGGGGAGGCTCCAGAACTTGAGGGCATAGTTTGAGGATAAGTGGTAAATCTTTTAGGACTCAGGTGAGCAGAAATTCCTTCACCGAGAGAGTAGTTGAGGCCCAAATGTTGTGTAATTTCAAGAATAAATTAGATATTGCTCTTGGGGCTAAAGGGATTGAGGTATTTTGCGTGGGAAGCCGGGATTAGGGTATTGAACTTGACGATCAGCGATAAGCACAATGAATGGCAGAGCAGGCCCGAAGGGGCGAGTTGTTAAGAATTGGGTTAAGAGAGATTCCAATTGAATGTCTCATTTGTGTTCAGTATCCAATAATTGACACTGTTATGTAAATAGGCTTCAGGTGGCCTTTGGGGCATGTGATGTGTTGATAGCGTTTTGTTTTGAGTGTGTTCAAAGAGCATAGCGGTATTTGTGAAAAGGAGCAGAACACTTGACTCTTTACTCAACAGCTACCAAAGTGTTGAAAGATACAATTTTTCCAGACCCAAGCAAGGAATGAGAGAGAAGAAAACATTTTTTAAAAATATGCATGGCTGAACCAAGGATAAATATGGCCGGATATGACTATTGCCCGCTAGTTTCTGAAAGGGGATCGGACAACCGGTGGAGAAGTGCAGTTGTATGGCATTGGCTTTTTCTCTACTTTATGAGAGTAAAATCCGAAGCAAAGTGTTTTCTGAGCTGAAATTGTAAGAGTTAGACTCAGAAGGTCTGGAGGCTCTATTGCGTATTATGGATATGATTTTTCAAATGGCTGACTTGTTAAGTGCGTATGAAACCTGGTCAGAATTTCACATATTCCGGAACACAATGGATAACTCTATTGAGTTCTATATAAAGGAATTTCGCAGACTATACAGAAGGCTGCATAAACACCAGACGGAGTTTCCACAATCTGTTCAGGTATTTAAGTTACTGGACTTTACTAGAGTGACCAATATAGATAGGCTCGTCGTTGTGACTGGAGTTAAGTTTGCGGATAATGATGCCTTATTCGATTAGATGCTAGAGGCCTTACAGTAGTTTCTGGGGAAACATTCAATTCCAATGGCTCTTAGGGGCTGGCTTAGTGGGTCAAACGCTTGACTTGCAATGGAGAACAAAGTCAGCCGCGTGGGTTCAATTCCCGTACCGACCTCCCTGGACAGGAGCCGGAATGTGGCGCCCAGGGGTTTTTCACAGTAACTTCGTCGAAGCATACTTGTGAGAAAAAGCGATTATTATTATGACACAAGTGGGTCAGTCAGCACTAAAGCAGACTATGCAAGATACACTACTAACAGGATGGCGCGATTGTACGGCTACAGATTCCGAGATTATGGAAGGAGATCGGGATCCTGAATTTATGAGGCCAGAAACCCATTTTAAACCTCTAATAGGAGGAGGGACATGGAGAATGGCAATAGGACGAGGAACACCAGAAATGCCCGGGGTATGATAAATCGATGTTTTCGGGGTGACTCTCAATACCGTTATGCTTTCAACTGTCCAACACGTCAGAATAGAGCGTTTGAAGCTGCACATGGCATGGAAGAGTCGAAAGAGGAAAAGGATAGTGACCAGAAAGAAGGCATTGTCCGATTAACGAGCAGTTTTACGCCGGTACTAATGGTGCTGGGTGCTGAATCCTTCAATTGTGCTGTATTGGACAGTGGTTGCACATCTGTGTGTGGAATTGACTGGTGAAAAGGTTACTTGGACTCATTGAATGCTAAAAATCGTAAGAAGGTTCAGGAATTCGCAAGTTCCACAAGTTTCAGCTTTGAGGATGATAATATTCTGAAGTCGCTGAAAAGAGTGGTGATCCGTTGTAATAATGACGGAGTGAATCATTTCATTGGCACGGATGTTGCATCAATTAGACCCTTTGCTTCTGAGCAGACCGTCGAAGAAGAACGGACACATGAAACTGGCTGTGGAACAGGATAAGGCAACAGTTTTTGGAAAGTCGGTGGACTTACAATTTAAGCAGTCGGGACAATATTGTATTCCATTACTGACAAATAATTTTTCAAGTCCAGGTGTTAAGAATATGTTAATGGCAGTTGAAAATGGGACTTCAGCTGATAAAAAGCTTGCACATAAACTGCACGGGCAATTTCCACATCCGTCTCCTCGGAGGTTGAAAAAATTATTAAAGGATGCAGGGGTAAGGGACGACGACTCTACTAATGTAATCGTGCAGGTCAGTGATCGCTGTGAAGTTTGTTGGAAGTAAAGAAGGACTCCATCACGACCGATAGTAACGCTACCTAGAACATAGAACAGTACAGCACAGAACAGGCCCTTCGGCCCTCGATGTTGTGCCGAGCAATGATCACCCCACTCAAACCCACGCATCCACCCCATACCCGTAAACCAACAACCCCCCCCCCCCCCACCTTACTTTTTAGGACACTACGTGCAATTTAGCATGGCCAATCCACCTAACCCGCACATCTTTGGACTGTGGGAGGAAACCGGAGCACCTGGAGGAAACCCACGCACACACGGGGAGGACGTGCAGACTCCGCACAGACAGTGACCCAGCTGGGAAACGAACCTGGGACCCTGGAGCTGTGAAGCATTTATGCTAACCACCATGCTACTTAAACCCACGTAACCCGTATACCCGTAACCCAACAATCCCCCCATTAACCTTACACTACGGGCAAATTAGCATGGCCAATCCACCTAACCCGCACATCTTTGGACTGTGGGAGGAAACGGGGAGGACGTGCAGACTCCACACAGACAGTGACCCAGCCGGGAATCGAACCTGGGACCCTGGAGCTGTGGAGCATTGATGCTAACCACCATGCTACCGTGAGGCCCCAATACCTCTGGCCAGGGATTTTAATGAATTTGTGGCCACAGGCCTTCAGATCTGGGATGAAGCCAAAAATATATAACTTTTTGCATTTTGTAGATTTAGCAACATATTTTGTCAATCAACGATTGTATGAAGTGAAGAAAAGATAGTAATTCTGGATCAAATCGTGTAAAATGGATAGGGACAGCAATGGGACCACCGTAAAAATTCGTTACGGATATTGGATTATGAACTTAGGGATATGTTTGAAAACTTGAATATCAGAATTCTGAATAAGGGTGCAGGATGCCCATTTAGTAATGGTGTGTGTGAAAGGAACCATGCGGAAATACATCTCATGCTCGGGAAATTTGGCAGGTAGACAGAGTGCAAGGTAAATTCAGCTTTAGCAGGAGCGATAAATACAAATAATTCATTGCAGATGTTGGGGGGGGGCATTTGTGGGCATTGAAATGCATTCATAGCAGTAGGAAAGCATTTTTTAGAAGCAGAAGTCTCAGAGCTTCTTCGCAGAGCTTTGAGGAATAATGTACAGCCATCTAATATCGTTTTTCAGCAAGGGGACATAGTATAGTATAAGATAGAGAATTTTAATGAATGGGAAGGCCCAGGGAAGATCTGAGGCATAGATGGCAAACAATTTTTTGGCAACATGGCAATCAAACTGTTAGAGTACATTCATCAAGAATAATGGGTACAGACTAAAATTGTTCAATTTACACAGAGCAGACAGACGTGACGAGGAACCTGAGTCATCTGGTACGCAAGTGTTACAGAACTATGAAGACCAGTTAACTGATATAGATTCTGTAGAGGAACACAACACTTCTGCTGAATTAGAGCAGGCAATTTATCCGAAAGGACAACTGCCAAAAGTGGTACAAAAGAGACATACTTGCGTCAATGGTCTAGTCAATGGAAGAAGGCTACTGTTATTAGTGGAGCAGGAAAGGCCACTGTTACGTATAAACATTTGTTGAATGTACAACACTCAGGGGAGGGAGTCAAGGCAATGGTTTCGAAACATCTAGTACAAACATGGTGGGCACAGAAACGCAGTGCAAGTCCAGATAATGCATCGGATAGTGAACAGGTCCGCAGGAAAAGGTCGAGAACTATTGAAAGGAAATCCCACAGCAGAAGGGAAAGATCAAGCACTAACAGTACAAAACAAGATACCAGGCGGGAGAGGGGACATAGATTATCAAGGTCTCGGAACATGAGTAAGACTACGAATACTAATAGGAGTAGAAGCCCACATGCACGCGAGATTTTGTTGGCTTCCAATAGATTAGATGAAAAGGTTATTAAAAATGCCAAACAGCAAGAACTGCACAGTAGGAGTGAATTTGGGGTACACACGGAAGTGCCAGATAGAGGAAAAAGAGCTCTGTCCCACAGATGGGTTTGCACGTAAAAGATTCTTCCGGATGGAACGTATAAGACAACGGCCAAGCTTGTGCCAAGGAGATTTAAAGAAAATCTAGAAGAGCAAGATTTAAGGGTAGATTCACATACGGCAGAAATAGGTTAATTAAATATCTCCTTGGCTCCATTAGCCACAAAGGCATGGGAATGCAAAACTATAGATATAAAAACTCCCATTTTGCAGCGGCATCAGCTCCAGCGAAACATTTTTCTCCGTCCTCCGAAAGAGGCAGTTAACACAGAAGGGGAGGTGTACTCTGGAAATTGAACAAACATGTATATGGATTAAATTATGCATCTAGAGTGTGGTATTTTTCGACAAGGCCAGTTTTGTTAAAGTTAGGCTGTTGCCACCTGAAAGTAGATCCAGCAATGTTTCACTGATACTATAAATGAAATCTTTCTGGCATCTTTTTGACGCATGTCGATGATTTTATTTGTGGGGTGGGACAAGTGATTTCGAAGACATTGTAATCTCCGGTTTGATGAAAGAATTCAGGGTTGGAAGTCAGGCTTCCGGTGCATTGAAATACATTGGACTGGAAATCGGACAGACAAAGTTAGGGGCAACTTTACATCAGCAATCTCATTTAGAAAGCATCAGCCCAACAGCAAATAGTCGTGGCCGGGTTTCAGAAAAAGACGCAATAGTTGCAAAGATGGAAAAAGAGCGACTGCGAAGTTTAATTGGGCAACTGAACTGGTAAGGTATACAGACTCGACAGGACGTGTGTTTTGATTTCTTAGAGTACAAAAATGAATGATCCCAAAGTGGAAGATATAATAAGAGCAAATAAAGCGTTGGTCAAACTAAAAATGCAGGAGTGTGTTTTGAGATTGCCGGTTTTAGGTGACCTTAGGCACTTGAAACGCATAGTTAATTGTGATGCGTCCCATGCAAATTTATGTGATTGTGTTTCAAGCGCAGGAGGTTTTATAATTTTCCATTTGGGGAATAATGTACATGTTGTACTCTTGTGTGAGAAACAAAGAAAATAAGGTGAGTGATCAAAACAGCTTTGGTTGCTGAGCAGTTAAGCATTGTAGAGGCGCTGGATATGGCCGTTTCTTTATCACAGATATTGACAGAAATTTTGTGATTAGGGATTTTGGGTAATATGCCTATTGACTGTCACATTGACAATAAATCCTTGTGGAAAAATGTGCACTCTACAAAAAGTGTCAATGAAAAGGGGTTACTGATAGACATCGCAAGTTGAAGCAGATGTTGGACAGAGGGGAAATAGCAAATATTAAATGGGTCGACAGTCGCTATCAATTGTCAGACGGGTTTAAAACAGAGGGGATAGTTCACATGAAGTTTTGGACATTGTTAATGAGGGCGTCTGTTTCTTTGACTGTTTTTTCATCTTCCAAATAAAAAGGGGGAATTTTCGTGTGTTTTTGAGTTTCTTTTAATTTTGGTTTCACGTAATTATTTTTTTCTCCAAGGAATAGGACACTGTTAATTAATGAGTTAAGAAACATTCCAATTAGTTGTCTCATTTATGATGAGTGTCCAATAATTGACACTGGTGTGTAAAGGGGCTTCAGGTGGCCTTTGTGTCCGGTGATGTGACGATGGAGCTTTGTGCAGAGTCTGTTCGAGAAAAATAAAGGTGTTTGTGAAAAGGAGCAGAACCTTTGACTCTTCATACTTCAGCATCTAACACTTTAACACTTCACACAGATGTAAACGTTTTTCCCTTCAGTTTTTATGTTTTCTGCAGGCTTACTCTCCTATTCTATTTCTGTCTTCCGAAAAAAATCCTTTGACGTCCTTTGCTGAACTTTACAATTCTTCCAGCCCTCATGCTTGCTGCTTTTTCTGGCCAATGTATATGCCTCCTGTTTGGCTTTACTACTTTCACTGATTCCCCATGTTAGCAATGGTTCAGCCACATTCCCTGTCTTACCCTCGCACCAGACAGGGAGTGCAATTGTTGAAGTTCATCCCTTTGTTCTTGCCATTGCCCATCCACCATCAACTTCTTAAGTATCCTTTGACAGATTATGCTAGACAATACACAAACATACCATCAAAGGGCAGCACGGTAGCATGGTGGTTAGCATAAATGCTTCACAGCTCCAGGGTTCCAGGTTCGATTCCCGGCTGGGTCACTGTCTGTGTGGAGTCTGCACGTCCTCCCCGTGTGTGCGTGGGTTTCCTCCGGGTGCTCCGGTTTCCTCCCACAGTCCAAAGATGTGCGGGTTAGGTGGATTGGCCAAGCTAAATTGCCCGTAGTGTCCTAAAAAGTAAGGGGGGGGGGGGTTGTTGGGTTACGGGTATAGGGTGGATACGTGGGTTTGAGTAGGGTGATCATTGCTCGGCACAACATCGAGGGCCGAAGGGCCTTTCCTGTGCTGTACTGTTCTATGTTCTAAAGTTAGCTTTCTATAAGTTCAGGAACCTAGTCTGATCAATTACTGTGTCACTCTCCATTTTAACAAAGTATTCTACCGTATTATGGTCACTGTTCTCCAAAGCATGTCGCACCACAACGTTGCTTATTAATACTCTCTCATTGCACAATACCTAGGCTAGGGTGACATTCTCTCTTGTTGGTTATCTCGACACATTGGTCGGGAAAGCCACCCCCTTCCATTCCGTGAACTCCTCTACATCGCATTCCTACCTGTTTATTTGCCGAATCAATATGCAGCTTGAACTCACACATACAAAACCAAGTACCCTTATTGCACGCATCTCCAAATTCTTACTTGATGCCATCCCAATCTCACAACTAATGTTTGGTGGTCTGTACACAACGCCCACTGACGGTTTTGCTCTTTGATGTTCCGCAGCTCCGCCCATACAGATTCCATCGAGGCTAATGCCTTTCCTTACTTGTGCGTTAATTTCCTTTGAAACCAGCAACAGAACCCCAACTCCGTGGCATCTATCTCCCTTCTATCTTGTCTGAACATTGAATTCACCGGTATGTTGAGTTCCCATTCTTGGTAACACCGAAGCCAGGTTTCTGTGATCCCAGATGCATCATATCTGTTAATGGTTGTGAGCGCAGTTAATTTATCAACCGTATTATACATGTTCCTAGCTTTGAGACACAGAGCCTTCGTTCTTTTTGTTTTACAATGATTACCATTTCAGCAGTATAACATAATTTGACTAATTTTGATTTTTGTCTTTGGTTTTACTGGCTTACATTTTCCCTTTTTTGCCATTTGTTTTCTGTCCCCACGTTACATCCCTCTGACTTCCTGTATCATATATTCTCCGCCATATATTTTACACCCTGTCTAAGTGCACGAACAAACACTCCCCCATGGACATTGGTTGTGGTCCTGCCCAGATTAATGCAGACCAAAGAACAAAGAACAAAGAAAAGCATAGCACAGGAACAGGCACTTCGGCCCTCCAAGCCCGTGCCGATCAGGCTGCCCAACTAAAGTACAATCTTCGACACTTCCTGGTTACGTATCCCTCTATTCCCACCCTATTCAAGTATTTGTCAAGATACCCGTTAAATGTCACTACCGTCCCAACTTCCACCACCTCCGCCGGCAGCTAGTTCCAGGCAACCACTGCCCTCTGTGTAAAAAAACTTGCCTCGTACATTACCTCTAAACCTTGCGCCTCGCACCTCAAAATTATGCCCCCTAGTAATTGACCCCATACCCTGGGGAAAAGCCGCTGATTATCCACTCTGTCTATGCCCCTCATAATTTTGTAGACCTCCATCAGGTCGTCCCTCAACCTCCGTCGTTACAGTGAGAACAAACCGAGTTTATTCAACCGCTCCACATAGCTAATCCAGTTTCTATTCGCCCCACCTCCCTCAAAACCGGTTCCAATGTCCCAGGAATTTTAATCCCTCCCTCTTGCAGAAACCCGCAAAACACGTTTTCATCATATCTATCGTGTCATTTTTACTCAGACTAGCATTTGGTAGCAAACTATGGTTACTGATTTTGAGGCCCTACTTTTTAGTTCAACTTTTAAGTCCCACATTTCACCTTGTCGGACCTGATCATGTTTTTCACGAACACCATAGGGGCCAATATTCAGCACGACAGCTGGCTGTGCGCACCCCCCCCCCTCCAGAATGTCCTGCAGCAGCTCCGAGACAGCATTGACCCTTGCACCACAGAGTTCATAAAACGTTCATAAGTTATATGAGCTGAATTAGATCATTCCACACATCGTATCTGTCCTGCAGTGGCTACACACCATCCTGGGGTCTCCTTTGCTGTGGCAGTAAGGCCTGTCTATTCCCCTTACCATTGAGTATCCCATCAATATAGCTATCACAGTCTTTTTCCTGACCTTCTCTGTAGCAGAGCCAGCCACGGTTCCTTGAACCAGACTGCTCCAAACTTCCCCCAGTGAGCTATTTCCTCCAATGGTATTCTTAATAGTGCATATATTTTGGAGCGAGAAGACTGCAGTAGACCCTTGCACTATCTTTCATTCTCCCTCTGCCTGGAAGTCGCCCATACCCTATCTTCATGGGTAATTGTTACCTGGGGTGTGGTCAACCTACTGAATGTGCATCATGCTCCGAATGGAATCCATGCACAGCTCCAGAGCTGTCGAGCGGTCTAACAGGGGCTGCACTGGACACACTTCCTGGATATGAAACAGTCAGGGACACTGGAAGGGTCCCTCAATTCCCACATCGCACAGGAGGAACACGACATTGTTCTGGGATCTCAAGCCACTAACTCTGAAGTTAACTTTGCAAAAACGCTACGATAGAATGAAGGAAATAAAATGATAAAAACTATAAAGACAAATTACATTTCACAATATTTTAGGCTGCAATAACCTTTCTGGCAGCCGCTTTTTATTATTTAGAGGGGAGCGAAAGGTGGAAACACTGCAGGGCTTACCTCCATTGACACTGGGTTCTTCCTTGATCCGCTGTTCAGTCATGGTGACTGCGTCATCTATTCCCAGAATGCACCTCGGTGATGTCACTCTCTGCCGCCCTCTGCTGGAATTGTTTCCTCCTGTTTTCTTAGAGGCGGGAAGGACGGACACAGTATAGTATGTATTGTATGTCATTCCTGTCTGGCACAAATCAAATGGGGTAACAGGGACAATCCATGGCTTACAATGGGAATTAGAAATAGTATCCGGTCTAAGGACACACTGGGGCAGCAGGGTAGCATGGTGGTTAGCATAAATGCTTCACAGCTCCAGGGTCCCAGGTTCGATTCCCGTCTGGGTCACTGTCTGTGTGGAGTCTGCACGTCCTCCCCCTGTGTGCGTGGGTTTCCTCCGGGTGCTCCGGTTTCCTCTCACAGTCCAAATATGTGCGGGTTAGGTGGATTGGCCATGCTAAATTGCCCGTAGTGTCCTAATAAAAGTAAGGTTAAGGGGGGGGGGGGTTGTTGGGTTACGGGTATAGGGTGGATATGTGGGTTTGAGTAGGGTGATCATGGCTCGGCACAACATTGAGGGCCGAAGGGCCTGTTCTGTGCTGTACTGTTCTATGTTCTATGTTCTCAGGACGAAACACACAGATTGGCTAAAGAAATACGTCTGAGGATTGAGGCAGTATATAATTCAGCAAAGAAGGACGATGAGATTTTTTCAGAAGGGCAAAGTACAATACGAAAAGAAACTGGCAGGGAACATAAAGACTTACAATAAGAGTTTCTACAGATATGTGTAGAGAAAGAGATTGGTAAAGAGAAATGCAGACTGAAACAGGAGAATGCAGAATTTGGGACAAAGAAATGGCTGAGCAATTAAATACATACTTTGGTTCTGTCTTCACAAATGAGGATACACATCAGATCCCACAAATGTTGGAGAATGAAAGATGTAGTGGGAGGCAAGCACTGAGTGAGATCAAAATGAGTAGAGAAATCGTGCTGGGAGAAATGATGGCATTGACGGCGAATAAATCCCAGGGACTGACAATCTGCATCCCACAGTGGTTAAAGAGGTGGTTCTGGTAATAGTGGATGCATTCGTGGTAATTTTCCGGGATTCTATAGTCTCTGGAACTGTTCCTGCAGATTAGAGGGTAGCTCACGTCACTTCCATATTCAAAAAGGGAGAGAAAGCAGAGAATTATAGACCAGTAGTGGAGAAAATGCTTGAATCCATTATCAAGCCTTTATAGCCGAACATTTCGAAAGCAGAGGCTGGATCAGTCAGACAGAATGGATTTATGAAGGGAACATGAATTATTTGAAGAGGCAAACAGTACAGTCGACAGGCGGTAGCCAGTCGATGTGGTATATTGGACTTTAAGCAGGCGTTTGGCAATGTCCCACATCAGAGATTATTGTGCACAATTAAAGCACATGGGATTGGGGGAAATGTATTGAGTTGGACAGAAAACTGGGTGGCAGAGAGAAAACATAGAGTAGGGATTAATGGGTCCTTTTGAAATTGGCAGACAGTAACCAGTGGGGTACCACAGGGTTCGGTGCTGGGACCCCAGCAATTCACAATATATATTAATGATTTGGATGAGTGAACAAAATGTGACATCTCAAAATTTGCAGATGATACCAAATTAGGCGAGAGGGTGAATTCTGACGAGAATGCGGGGATCGTACAGCATTGTCTGGACAGGTTGGGCGAGTGGGCAAACCAATGGCAGATGCAATATAATTTGGACAGGTGTGAGGTTATTCATTTTGGAATTAAAAACAGTTTGGCAGATTATTACCTGAATGGTTGTAAATTGGGAGAGGGGAGTGTGCAGCGCGACCTGGGTGTTATTGTGCACCATTCGCTGAAGGTAAGCATGCAGCTGCAGCAGGCGTTAAAAAGGTGAATGGTATGTTGGCCTTCATTGCAAGTGGTTTCGAGTACAGAAGTAGTGATGTGTTGCTGGAATTGTACAGTGCTTTGGTGAAGCCACACTTGGAGTATTGTGTGCAGTTTTGGTCTCCTTCTCTGAGGAAGGATGTTTTTGCTCTCGAGGGAGTGGGTCTTGCTCTCGAGGTAGTGCAGCGAAGGTTTACTGGACTGATTCCAGGGATGGCCGGACTGTCACATGAAGAAAGAGATGAAAATGAAAATGAAAACCGCTCATTGTCACGAGTAGGCTTCAATTAAGTTTCTGTGAAAAGCCACATTCCGGAGCCTGCCCGCGGACGCTGGTACGGGAAACGAACCATGCTGCTGGCCTGCTTTGTCTGCTTTTCAAGCCAGCGATTTAACCCAGTGAGCTAAATCAGCCCCTATTTGACTAGTTTGGTATAGTTCTCCCTGGAGTTCAGAAGAATGAGGCGGGGGGAGGGGGGAGGGGGGGGGGGCTCATAGAGACTTATAGAATTCGAACAAGTCTATACAGTGTTGTTGCCGGGTAGCTGTTGCCAATGATGGGTGTGTCCAGAACCAGGTGTCACAGACTGAGGATTCAGGGTAAACCATTTCGGATAGAGTTAAGGAGCCATTTCTTCACATAAAGAGTGGCGAGCCTGTGGAATTCATTACCGCAGGAAGAAGTTGATGGTAAAACTTCGAATATAATCAAGAGGCGGCTAGATATAGCACTTGGGGAGAATGGGATCAAAGGCTATGGGGAGAAAGCAGGATTACGCTACTGAGTTGGATGATCAGCCAGGATTGTGATAAATGGCGGAGCAGGCTCGAAGGGCCAAATAGCTTCCTCCTCCTCCTATCGTCTGTGCATCCATGTATCTATGGACATGGGATCCCCATCTATTCTGACCTCTGAGCCTGTGGCTCTCCCGCAGTCATGCTTGTGGGTGGCAAATGCTGCAAGATATTTCGGCGTGTTTTCCACAAAAGCTCCAGGTCATAACACTCCTTCGGTTTCACAGTAAACAAAGTCCCCTTCGCGGTATCCCTTCTGTGATCATCATCTCTCTCTCTACCCACTCGTTAATTGTACCCTACATACGGTGGTTTCTCAGGTCCAGCAGGACCTCATGAGCCACTATAAAATCGGTGCCTATTATTCCCTTCCCTGCCTGCTCATAACAACACAATTCCACTGAGTTTAGGGTGTTCCAATTCGGATGGAGAGTGGGACAGAGAGAAACCCAACCTTCTCGTTTCCTGCGAAGCCGACAAGGCTGCAGGACACCGTGTTGTATATAGGAGATGCTCCAGGATTGTCCGTGTGGACTATGGTGTTGGAGGTACCTGTGTCCAGTGAGTAATTCCCTGGTATATCCTGTACTTTCATCCGGACCCAAGGCCGACAGCACGGGCCGTACTCTAGTGAGCACAGTTAAGTGGGCTGTTTCCAGGGCATTCCTCAGTGTGTCGTGGATTTGGTCACTGGTGTGCTCGGGTCTGTTACCATAGCTACCTGTCCGGGTTGAGTGGCGTTAGCTTGTATGAACGACATCAGCTCTTTGATTGGAAACCCCTAATCCTGGGTCCCCTGTCTGTGCAGTTGGGATTATTACTGCATGAGCCTTCTCCCCAGACTGCTTGTTGGGGATTCTGCAGTCTCTCTTTTAGTGAGCAGACTTCCCACACCCAGAGCATAGTGGCTGCTTATCATCTGCCCCCTGTTTCCATTCCCTTCTCCTAATGGGTGCTGGTGCAGGTTCGCCAACTCTCCCCTGGGGGCCTCTTCCCCTTCTCCTTCACCATTGCGGTATGCTCGGATGAGTTTCCTCATCATCTCATTCTCCCTAAGATCCGCGTCTTGGGGGTAAAACCAATATTCAGCCTTGGCTCTAATTCTGTGAACAGTTTGGCAAGGAGTGTTTTCAGTAAGCGGGCTGTTCTCCCGTCTCAATAATTCCTGTCAAGAGGAGATGCGCTTGCTCCCTCATGAATAGTCCACAATCGGTCTGTGAACATGACTGGAGACTCTCCTACCTGCTGCTTTGTCTCAGTACCCTGACAAATGGGTGACCCTGATTAAGCCCCAGAGCCTCTAAAACAGCGGCCTGAGCAGCCGCCACTCTCGCAGGTATTTCCGGTGCTGGGAGGTGCTTTACACAGATAGGCGTCCAGGCTCATCAGAAATCGCCTCAGCTTTTCAGTTTGATCGCAATAATTTATGTCGGCTGCCTGTTACACCTCCATTCAATGTATGGAAGGTCTCCTGTTCGGGTTAAGTTTGGGATGTGGTCACCATACCGCGGAGGGCTTGCGTCCCATGGGGAATTATGACATCATTTTCCAGTGGTCCCGTCTGTCTGCCCCCCTGGGGCACCACACTTGCTCTAACTAACCGGATACATCTGTCCCACGTAGGCCGTTTGCCCCCTTGCTCCCCCAACTCCGGCTCCCATGCCATGATCGGCAACACCACCTCGGGTGTTCACACATGGCGGAGACGCCAAAAACTGAGGGTGCTCCGCTGACCCTACTAGACCTGTCCTTCCATGGACACTCGGAACCCCACCTACCGAACAAAACACATTACAGGGTTGATCAGGTGGCCGTGTAACCCCGGTTGCCGGTTATCATCTGCCTTCTGGAGCCCTTCATCTCTTGGGCACCCTCCCGGCCCGATCAGGTACATCCGTCCCTGTGCCGAGGACAGATCCTCTTCCAGCGTTTTAACCGTCAGCTGACAAGGCCTGTGGTCGCTACCACTCAGCTCACTGCATGCTCCTCTGTTAGCTGCTTGTATGTATTTAAACCTCCCCTCACGCTCCCTGTACCTTTGGGTATATTGTAAAGTGAGTCCCTGGTAATTGCTCCCCCCCCCCCCCCCATACTTTGTCGCAGTTACCTGGCATTGGAGATATTCCTGAGTTTTCCTGTTTGACTCAGTTATCTGCCGAATAAACTGTGTGGCTTCAGACAAATCCTCATAGATCCTCTCTTCATTCCCAGACTGGCTCCAGCACCCTCTTCGCCGTTCCTGAGCTGGCTCTCCTGTTTATTCATTTTCCACTCCAGTTTTGCCACCTGCTCGGATAGTCACACTAACCAGATTGCATTTTCTCGATTTTTGTATCGTCGTGTTTGCTTTCTGTCCACTCAGCTGTATCTTCCGCTGGCTGTTCAGCTCCCATGAGCGCTACAAACCATGGTTTCGTGATGAAAATGTTCTTGAATATATAGGAGGAAATCCACTCTTCCTTTTTACTGATTTATCTCACCCACTCTGGAAAGTCACTAATTCAAGTCCACCATCGTCCTGCCGTGGTCGCAATTTTGTAAAAATGGTTTCCTTTACTCCACAACAGGCTGGTATTGGGGGTCACATATAACTATGGGTGTCTCTCGCCCGGAGGTGTTGAAACCACAGCCCGGAAGTGTCGCATTGGAACAGCTTCGCAAGAGAGAGGGAAAAGGTCACACTGTTTATACCTAACCAGTGAAGTTGTCCTTATACCACACGAATTACCTTGACTACCAACAACACCTGTGCGAGTCTCTCTCCTGACGATGGTGAAATGTCACTCGGAAGTGCCCCAGAAGTGCAACTTCACAAGAGAGAGAAGGAGGGACCACTATTTATTCCGAACCAGTTGGGGCTGGTTTAGCACAGTAGGCTAAACTGTTTGCTTTGAATGCAGAGCAATGTAGCAGCGCGGCTTGAATTCCCGTATCAGCTTCACGGAACGGGCGCCGGAATGTGGCGACTGGGGTTTTCCACAGTAACTTCATTGAAGCCTCCTTGTGACAATAAGCCATTATTATTATCTTACAGTATTATTATATTAGTAATCTCTCTTGAATGAGCATGTTCGAAGCTCTCGGATTCCATTCGAGTCTTCGACTACGGGATTATATTCTGGCAATTATTGTGACTCAAGCAAAGCAGACAGTGAAATAAAGGTGAGACTACAACGATGATAGATTTAAAATTAAACAATTTATTCAAGAGAATTAAGTCCCCTGCAACTCAGAATATTACACACACAAAAACAGTTCTAAAATACTATTTACAAAGCAAGAAACTAAACGGAACATTGGAAATACTTCCATTTACAAACATTTACGTACACGTTTGCAAACATATATCCACTCACCCACCCGAAGCTCAACAATCTAGCCTAATTGGGAGCTTCTGTGGGCTGGGGAAGTACACTCGCCTTTCCCAGGAAGAATACTTAAAACTGGCACGGATGTCTCGGGCTCTTCCTCAAAACTGTCTGGTCCGTGTGGCTGTCGGTCGGTGAGCCTAATATTCTTTCGGTCTCGTGGTCTGGCAGCAGCCTCACAGAAAGTGGAGAAGGCGCCAAGCAGGGGAGGGCGAACGAGAGTCCCAATGACCCGTATTTTTAAGGGCAGAAACCTGAATGGAGCTGCACAGTTGAGTTCCAGAACAAAACCAGCTCATTGCTGACAGGATGAAAATAAATTTGATCAATGTCCCCACAAATGATTCCATCATGTCTCCGAAAACAGCTCTCTTGAAAATGTCTCTTGTATGGGGACAACTGTGATCAGTTTTCCATTAGAGCAATGTGATTTAGGATGGCCAGGACAGAACTGATTTCAATCTCATTGTTTCTTTCGGAGTGAGTACGGGCCGTGATCTTCCCGCAGAATATTCTGTTTGTGTGAGATGAGTCTTTGGGATGCATATTCTGCTTTCTGCCTGGAAACATGGATTCTGTTTTGCTGTCCAGCACAATTGGTAAATGGAATATCTCCTTTGCAATCTTGACCAGTTCAGTTCGTACCGCCGATGAGTTGCTGTGACTTACAAAGGTGGGATTCTGTGGTTTAGGGAGGAGGGTGTGATACTGGGGTGTGGAGGTTGGATGGTGTGATAATGGGTTGGGGGTGTGATTATGGGGTGTGGGATGGAGAGTCTGATACTGGGGTGAGGGTCTAGAGGGTGTGATACTGAGACATGGAGTTGGAAGGTGTGATACTGCAGTGTGGATGTGGAGGGTGTGATGCTGAAATGAAAAATGAAATGAAAATCGGTTATTGTCACGAGTACGGTTCAATGAAGTTACTGTGAAAAGCCCCTAGTCGCCACATTCCGGCGCCTGTCCGGGGAGGCTGGAACGGGAATCGAACCGTGCTATTGGCCTGCTTGGTCTGCTTTAAAAGCCAACGATTTAGCTGAGTGAGCTAAACCAGCCCCTGGGGCCGGGGTTGGAGGTTGCGATACTGTGTGTGGGGGTGGCTGGTTTGAAACTCGGGTGTAGGGTGGAGCGTGTGATACTGGTGTGTGTGGTTGGTGGGTGTGATATTAATTTGTGGGTGGAGGGTGTGATATTGTGGTGAGTGTGTAGGGTTTGATACTAGGCTGTGGTGGTGTAGCAACTGATACTAGGGTGTTGGGGTCGAGCGGGTGCTTTTTTCTTGTAGGGTGTGAGTTGGAGAGTGTGATACTGGGGTGTAGGAGTGGAGTGTGTGGTTGTGGGTTGGTGGGTGAGATATTGGTGTGTGGTCGTGGGGGATGTGTCGATGGGGTGCAAGGCTATCCACCAGCGGGTTGTGCGTGACACCCACCCCAGCCAGCACCAAGTGAGCTGCCCCCCGACAGCCGTCCATGTGCCCCTCCCCAGCCAGCCTCACGAGTGCACTCCTACTTGGCTGGCCAGTTCCCTCCTGCCAGTGCGCTCCCAGACATATCTGTCTGTACCCCCACACCCACAGCCTGCCCTGCCAGTACTTGCATCACACAGCCAGCCCTGGCAGGGCTCCCGCCCAGCCAGCACTGCCAGTGCTCGCCCACACCCAGCCTTGACAGTGCTCCCCATGCACCCCACAACCAGCCCTGCCAATGTTCCTCCACCACCACTCAGCCAGCCCTTTTCAGTTGTTCCCCGCCACAGCCAGTTCTGCCAGTGCACCCCCCCCCCACAGCCAGCACTGCCAGTGAACCCCCCACAGCCAGCCCTGCCAGTGCTGCCCCTCAACCACCAACGCCACCTCAGCTGGTGCTCCACCAGCCCCCACACCCAGCCTTCACAGTGCTCCCCCACCCTGCCAGTGGTCCTCCCCATCCCCACTACTTCCAGGACTGGCAGTGCACCCCCGACGCCGTCAGCTCGTCATGTCAGTGTCCCCCCACACCACACAGCCAGCACAGCCAGTGCTCCCCATCCACAGCCATCCCTGCCAGATTCCCTTCACCATCTCACAGGCATCACTGCCAGTACTCCCCCCACGGCCATCCCTGCCAATGCTCGTCCACACCCAGCCAACTCTGCCACTGCTCCCGCATCGCCCCCCCCCCCCCCCCACCGCACACCCAATCAGGCCATGGTGCTGACTCTGATGGCGCCACCAGCTGTCATTTTGAAATCGGATTTTCCGATATTGCTGCGGCGGAGGCAGACACAACACAGCATCTCTGATTGGCTGAACGTTCTGTCAGTCAGTGATCCCAGTTCCCGGATTGGCTACACGGTGTTGCCAGGTGGTACGGGCGAGCGCTGGTTGGCGGAGGCGACTTCCAACTTCCAACTTCCAACTCGAGCTCCTGATTGTCTGAGGGGCTGTGAGTCAGCAGCTGGAGCTCATTATTAGCTGAGGGGCTGTCATTGGCGGAGAGGCTGTCGGTCAAACTCTGGATCTCCTGATTGGCTGAGAGGCTGTCAGTCCGCGGCATGAGCTCAGGATTAGCTGAGGGGCTGTCATTCAGTTGTATTTACTCATTAATTTAATAATTGATATAACCGGATATTTCACCGCTTTCTTGATCTGCTCCCTGAATCTGGACTGAGTCACCACATAAATAAATGTGTTTGTGCTGCAATTTAATTCCAGCATCATCCATCCGACTTCTTTTAAATTATATTGAGTATCGGTGAGGTAATATATTCCCCTCACATCGATATGGAAAAATGTAATAACATACAATGTCCAGAGGAGAATGAAAGTTCCGGAGATGCTAAAGAGTAATATCATTGACTTCCTTCTGCTCTCCATCTCTGGGTCTGTGCGATTGTCTCCCTGACATTGAGCTTTCAGTGCCTTCCGGACGCGACTAGTGAGTAAAATGTGTCTGACTGTCAGAGAGTTGATCAACAGGATTGAGAAGAATGGGATCAATGGGGTTAAAACCGTATTAAACCAGTTATATCCAACCCATCCCGGGTCAGTGTAAACGCTGCTCTTTATCCGACAGAAAAACTGGACATTGTCGATTATCTTTCTAGGTCTAACTGTAAAATACCATGGGATGTTTTTTACACAGAGCAGGATGCCGGTTGTTGACAGAACCACAGCCGCAGTTTTCCCGGTGCAATATTTAGCTTTCAGTTTCTGGCAGCGAATGGCAACAAATCGATCAAAGGAGAAAGTGAGCGTGAACCAGACAGAACAGTCCATGGCTACAGACATCAGCACAATGTAAGCACTACACACAGGATTGAGGGAAAAGAAATTCCAGGAGAAATAATAATAATTGGGCCTGTCCAAAATGGGGACAATGATAATAAACAACAGATCCGCCGTTGCCATGGCCACCAGGTAGCGAGTGGTACAGGGAGAGAGACCACACTTCCCCCGACACAGAATCACAATTCCCAGTAAATTAACTGTCAGAGAGAGAAAGGAAAAGAGCCTGCTAATTATTGGATTAAGCATCTCCCTGTCTGAATCAGGACATAATTTCAGCATCAATATAATGGAGAGTGGGTGTGTGGCCTCTTTGGGAGAGGAGTGGTCTCAGAGATCAAAATAGCAGAGAGGGAAGTCGAAACTGTAACTGCAGTGTTAAAGATGGGGAATGCGGTGGGGGGGGGGGGGGGGAGTGCGAATTGCAGCCATGTCAGTTTGATGGCAGTGGGAGGAAAATGTTTATAATTCAGATATTTGGAGACGTTACATTTCCATTTAGTCTGATTTACAGGATTCACTCAGGCCGGCCATGTTTCCCAAACAGGATACAAACATAGCAGAAATTGTTATCACGGCTCAAATTTGTACCACACCCCGGATTGGACTGTTCCCTGGACTGGAATTCTGATGGGGTTGGATAACACTCCGGGTTTATTTGAAGACTCCACGATCAATGGAAAAAATAAACAAATGCAGGACCTTCCCACTTCAGAATCATGGGAGGATTAGAAATATAGAATGCACAGTGCAAAAGAGGATATTCGGCCATCGAGTCTGCACCGGCGCTTGCAACGAGGAAACCAGTTATCCCTACCCCATCCCCATAACCCAGTGACCCCAATTAAATTGATTTGGAAACGAAACACAATTTATCTTGGCCAATCCACCTAATCTAAACATTTTGGGACTGTGGGAGGAACGTAGAGCACCCGGGTGAAACCCAAACAGACACGGGGAGAACGTGCTGACTCCGCACAGACAGTAACTTAAGCCGGGAATCGAACCTGGGACTTTTGAGCTGTGAATCAACTTTGCCAAGCACTGTGCTGCGGTGCAGCCCCGCCTGTCCGGATTAGAGTGTATCCAGTCTCCAGAAAATTCCGAGCGCACGCCCCTACCAGGTTTAGTCATTCGTAAAGCTCCACCTCCCAGGTTTAGTCCATTGCCATGTCTCGAACATCCCAACATCATTGTTCCCAGGAATCAATCCTCTCCCTATTTGGAAGCAATCCCTGCCAAGCCTTTCTCAGAGATATTCCTGCTCCGGCATTGGACATTCCCCAGGGTTAACTTGGCCGGTATAGACTCTCTCCTGATTCGAGCCAGATGAATTCGACGAAAATGTAGGGACATTCCAAAACAGTGGTGTTAATAGGGAGCAGAAGGTTCAGTCTAAAGTTGTTGAAATTAAAGTTAGGCCCTGCGGGATGTGACATCTCCAGCTTGCATTGGGCTTCACTGCATTTTTGCAGCAGGACAAGGACAGACATGTGGGCCTGAGAGCAAGGTGCTGAGGTGAAATGCGCAACAGGAAGGCTGCGGTCATGCTGTGGGCTGACTGAAGGTGTTCCATAATTCGGTCACCCACTCTGCGTTTCGTCTCCCCAATGTGGGGGAGACGGTATTGGGAATAGCGAATACAGCAGACCAAATTGAAGGAGCAGAAGTGAAACGCTGCTTCCCCAGAAATGAGAGTTTACTGCTGAGAACCATGAGTCTGGAGGCGTTAAACGGACAGTTGTTGCACCGTCTGTGATTGCAGAGGAAGGTGCCGGGGGAAGGGAAAGGTGTGTGGGGTGTGATGGGGAAGTGGAAAAGGGTGCCGAGGAGTAAGTGGTACCCGAGGAATGCAGAAATCGAGGGGCGTGGTGGGAGAGAGTTGAAGATGTGTTTCGTGGTGACATCATGCTGGAGTTGTCAGAAATGGTGGAGGGTGATCCTTTCAATGCGGAGGCCGGTGGTGTCGAAAGTGAGGACAGTAAGACGCTATCATGTTTCCGGAGGGAGGGGATGTGATAGGGTAAATATGCGAGAAATCAATTGAGCATGATAGTGAACCCTGTTAAGAAAAGGACAACCACCGGTAAGGAAAGGGCAGTCATGGCAGGCGGGCTATTTTCGAACACGTCACCATCAGAACAGAGGCGATGGAGACGGAGTGATTGGGAGAATGACATGCAGTCTTTACAGGAAGCAGGGTATGAGGATCTCTACACAACCACAGTGTTGGGAAACGGAGGTGCAGAGGGATTGGACATCCGTTGTGACGATTAGGCAGATAGGGCCAGGGAAATGGACCTTTTTTATATAACATACGGCACCGGAGGAATAAGGAATCCTGGAATCCGCACAATGCAGGAGATAATTCGGCCATTAAGCCTGGACCAAACCACTGAAAGAGTACCTCAACCATCCTCTCTCCGCCTCCTTTCACATTAACCCTCTTAGTCTAAACGACGCATCTTTTTGGACACTGCAGATTAATTTAGCATGGCCAATCCACGAAACCTGCACATCTCTGGACTGTGTGAGGTAACCGGAGCATCCGGAGGAAACCCACATACATACGGGGAGGATGTGACAGGTGGGAATTGATCCGGGGACACTGGTGCTATGACACATCAATACAAACCACTGTGTCACTGTGCCACCAATGCCGTTGGGAAGGGGCACAACTGAGCAAAACGGATATAATTAAATGATCTTGGTGGGGCTGAAACAGGCCGAATTAATTGATGTACTGGGACTTTCCTGTTTGTGGATTTTGGGAAGAAGGTAGAAGCGAGAGTTTGATGCAGAACTTGTGGGGTTGTGGGACTATGATGACCGATGCTGTGGACGGGAAATATCCAGAGTCGATATATCATGATGTTTGGCGGTTTGCTTCTGGTCCAGGGGGAGGTAGCAGAATGGGCCTGAGTTGATGGTCAGCCTCTGTGCGGAAGAAGTCATTACGCCAGACAATAATGGCACCACCCTTGTGAGCAGCTTGGATCGCCAGGTCAGGGTTGGATATTAGAGAGAGGATTGGAGAAAGTTTCGAGTGAGTCAGGATAGAGTTGGGGAGAGGCACAGTGCAATTGAGACGGTCGGTGTCGCAATGACGGAACTCAATGAAAACATTAAGAGCTGATAGTAGGCCCCAGGTTGGTGTCCAGGTAGAGGGGCATTCCTAGAAACGGATGGATTTCAACAACACATTTTAATAAAATAGACAGTGAGAAAAAGCAGAGAGAATACTGTCTATTCACTGATCTGCATCAGAACAATTACCAAAGAATGAAAAGCAGAAGTCGGTCTCCCTTATTCTTGAATTTGGAACGGAATATAAGCAAACCTTCCAGTCACCATGATAACAGTAGAAAGAATGGCATTTAAAGACTTAAAATAAATCCAGTAACACAGACTACACTAAATAGTCGGCACATACTCCAAAGTCAACATTATTCCTAACACATTTCATCCAATTATAGAACACTACAGCGCAGTACGGGCCCTTCGGCCCTCGATGTTGCGCCGACCTGTGAAACCATCTGAAGCCTATCTGACCTACACTATTCCATTTTCATCCATATGTCTATCCAGTGACCACTTAAATGCCCTTAAAGTTGGCGAGTCTACTACTGTTGCAGGCAGGGCGTTCCACACCCCTACTACTCTCTGAGTAAAGAAACTGCCTCTGACATCTGTCCTATATCTCTCACCCCTCAATTTAAAGCTATGTCCCCTCGTGTTGGTCATCACCATCCGAGGAAAAAGACTCTCACTGTCCACCCTATCTAACCCTCTGACTATCTTATATGTCTCTATTAAGTCACCTCTCAGCCTTCTCCTCTCTAACGAAAACAACCTCAATTCCCTGAGCCTTTCCTCGTAAGACCTTCCCTCCATACCAGGCAACATCCTAGTAAATCTCCTCTGAACCCTTTCCAAAGCTTCCACATCCTTCCTATAATGTGGTGACCAGAACTGCACGCAGTACTCCAGGTGTGGCCGCACCAGAGTTATGTACAGCTGCAGCATGACCCTGTGGTTCCGAAACTCAATCCCCCTGCTTATAAAGGCTAGCACACCATATGCCTTCTTAACAGCCCTATTAACCTGGGTGGCAACTTTCAAGGATTTATGTACCTGGATGCCGAGGTCTCTCTGTTCATCTACACTACCAAGAATCTTGCCATTAGCCCAGTACTCTGCATTCCTGTTACTCCTTCCAAAGTGAACCACCTCACACTTTTCCGCATTAAAATCCATCTGCCACCTCTCAGTCCAGCTCTGCAGCTTATCTATGTCCCTCTGTATCCTATAACATCCTTCAGCACTATCCACAACTCCACCGACCTTCGTGTCATCTGCAAATTTACTAACCCATCCTTCTACACCCTCTTCCAGGTCATTTATAAAAATGACAAACAGCAGTGGCCCCAAAACAGATCCTTGCGGTACACCACTAGTAACTGAACTCCAGGATGAACATTTGCCATCAACCACCACCCTCTGTCTTCTTTCAGCTAGCCAATTACTGATCCAAACCGCTAAATCACCTTCAATTCCATACTTCCTTATTTTCTGCAATAGCCTACCGTGGGGTACCTTATCAAACGCCTTACTGAAATCCATATACACCACGTCAACAGCTTTACCCTGATCCACCTGTTTGGTCACCTTCTCAAAAAACTCAATAAGGTTTGTGAGACATGACCTACCCTTCACAAAACCGTGTTGAGTATCGCTAATCAACTTGTTCTTTTCAAGATGATTATAAACCCTATCTCTTATAACCTTTTCCAACATTTTACCCACAACCGAAGTAAGGCTCACAGGTCTATAATTACCAGGGTTGTCTCTACTCCCCTTCTTGAACAAGGGGACAACATTTGCTATCCTCCAGTCTTCCGGCACTATTCCTGTCGACAAAGACTTCATAAATATCAAGGACAAAGGCTCTGCAATCTCCTCCCTGGCTTCCCAGAGAATCCTAGGATAAATCCCATCTGGCCCAGGGGACTTATCTATTTTGACATTTTCTAAAATTGCTAACACCTCCTCCTTTTGAACCTCAATTCCATCTAGCCTGGTCGACTGAACCTGAGTGTTCTCCTCGACAACATTGTCTTTCTCCAGTGTAAACACTGACGAAAAATATCCATTTAATGCTTCCCCTATCTCCTCTGATTCCACACACAACTTTCCACTACTATCCTTGATTGGCCCTAATCTTACTCGAGTCATTCTTTTGTTCCTGATATACCTATAGAAAGCCTTAGGGTTTTCCTTGATCCTATCCGCCAACGACTTTTCGTGTCCTCTCCTCGCTCTTCTTAACTCTCCCTTTAGGTCCTTCCTGGCTAACTTGTAACTCTCAAGTGCCCTAACTGAGCCTTCATGTCTCATCCTAACATAAGCCTTCTTCTTCCTCTTGACAAGTGCTTCAACTTCCTTAGTAAACCACGGCTCCCTTGCTCGACAACTTCCTCCCTGCCTGACAGGTACATACTTATCAAGGACACGCAGTAGCTGTTCCTTGAAAATGCTCCACATTTCGATTGTACCCATCCCCTGCAGTTTCCTTCCCCATCCTATACCTCCTAAATCTTGCCGAATAGCATCATAATTGCCTTTCCCCCAGCTATAATTCTTGCCTTGCGGTATATACCTATCCCTGCCCATTGCTAAAGTAAACATAACCGAGTTGTGATCACTATCACCAAAGTGCTCACCTACATCTAAATCTAACACCTGGCCGGGTTCATTACCCAGTACCAAATCCAATGTGGCCTCGCCCCTTGTTGGTCTGTCTACATACTGTGTCAGAAAACCCTCCTGCACACACTGCACAAAAACTGACCCATCTATAGTACTCGAACTATAGTATTTCCAGTCAATATTTGGAAAGTTAAAGTCCCCCATAACAACTACCCTGTTACTCTCGCTCCTGTCAAGAATCATCTTTGCAATCCTTTCCTCGACATCTCTGGGACTATTCGGAGGTCTATAGACAACTCCCAACAGGGTGACCTCTCCTCTACTGTTCCTAACCTCGGCCCATACTGCCTCAGTAGACGAGTCCTCAAGCGTCCTTTCTACCGCAGTAATACTTTCCTTGATTAACAATGCCACACCCCCCCCTCTTTTACCATCTTCTCTGTTCTTACAGAAACATCTAAATCCTGGAACCTGCAACAACCATTCCTGTCCCTGCTCTACCCATGTCTCCGAAATCGCCACAACATCGAGATCCCAGGTACCAACCCATGCTGCAAGCTCACCCACCTTATTCCGGATGCTCCTGGCGTTGAAGTAGACACACTTCAAACCAGCGTCCTGCTTGCCGGTGCCCTCTTTCGAACTTTTAACCCTATCCCTGACCTCACTACTCTCAACATCCTGTACACTGGGACTACAATTTAGGTTCCCATCCCCCTGCTGAATTAGTTTAAACCCCCCCAATTATTTCAATAACTATCAGAAATAATAGATCTTAGTAGCATGATAGATATTAACTATTTGATTTTCTAAAGGCCGTCAATGACATCCGACATTACAGGCTGATAAGCAATTTCAGAGCCAATGGAGTTATGGGACACAGCAGCAGAAAGGACACCTACTGGCGACAGACACAGAAAACAGCGAGAGGAGTTACAGGGATTTTGACTGATTGTTCTTCCACAAGGATCAGCAGTGGGATCACTCACCTTCACCATTCCCATCAACAGCATGGAATCGGGAAGCAGAATGATTATTACACAATATACAGACAAAACCAAATTGACAGTGATAGTGAATACAGAGGAAGAATACAACTAATTACAGGCACACATTCATCATTAATTCTGAATTTGCAAAGTGGGTTTTTCAATGGGAAATAAATTTCCCGAGAGATCATGTCCGTGCTGCATTTTGATTAAAACAATACGTCCCCCAATCACTCCTTGGAAAATAAGTGTGTGAATGGACTGGAGGGGTTTCTGGGATCAGGTGAATAGATTCACAACTCGTGTGAAGCAGAAACACAGCTTAAAAACACAAATAAATATTGATGAAAGATGTGAGTTCCTTTCGCGATCAATACAAATGGGAAAATATCACAAAACGTTTTGGCATACTGCACTTCTGTGTGTTTTTTGAAATATTAGTGTGGGTGAGATCTGTTCATGTTGGTGTAGGTCAATAGAAAACAGAGATATAAACATTTCACTTCATACAATAAATATCAAACATCTTCAAAACCCAGCCAAACTCTTCCTGTTTTCAACCTATTCCAAAGTTAAAACACACAGGGAGAACTCCTGAGAATTGAGCGGCCACTCGCCAATAAAATACATAATTTCAAAATAGAAACAACTCATTTCAGTCCAGTTACTGACCCACACATAGCACAATTCCACAAGGACAGATAGTTTTAGTAATAGATAGATAATTGGATCTGATATTCCGCTGTGGCGAGAGACACACATTCAGTACAATTCTACAGTGACAGATACTTCCAGTAATACTTGTTCACTGCTGCCGGACATTCCACTCTGGTGAGTGACCCACACTCAGTAGAATTTTGCACTGACAGATATGTCCAGTAATACTTGTTCACCGCTGTCCGATATTCCAATCTGATTAGTGACCCACACTCAGTGTGATTTCATTCAACTCCCTCTAAACCTTCCTTCAGAGAGATTGCCTTCACTGAGATCCAATCTAACATTATACAAGATTCCATTCAATATTACAACTTTATTGATCAGAGATCCCGTGAGTTACAAACAAGTTTATTGTTAGTTAATTAAATGGATTCAAACCATATACATTATCAACGAGATTTGAATTAAGTGAATCATATCGCTGATTAGGTGTCTGTATAAAAGTGAGCACGAGTTCAGCGTTAAATATTTTCAATCAGAGTTTAAAATAAGATAGCCGCTCACACACAGAGTTACACAACTTCAATGGTCATAGTCACTTACCAGGAACACCAACAAGAGCAACGATTGGGTAGAATATTTTCTCAGCAACATCAATTGGATAAAGCATTTTCACAATGAAGTGATGTGTCCTTTCCTGCGATTGGCAAACTCTCCGTCTGAAACTCTAAGATTATATATTCCACAGGCTTTCAATTTATACCCTGTGGAACCACCTCAGGGACATTGAGGTTGTGACATCGTTTAACTTATTTTTCAATGATGTAGAAATACAAATTACCATATTGTGTTCATTGAAAGCAAATATTTTCTGAGTGAGTAACCAATTTCCGAAAACTAGATTGTGTTGATCACATTGTTCAACTAACATTAACAGAAAGGATACTGTCCACTCAGGCAACAGCAGTCCCATCTCTAGACCTCAGAT
The DNA here is from genome assembly GCF_902713615.1 of Scyliorhinus canicula. Lineage (NCBI taxonomy): Eukaryota > Metazoa > Chordata > Chondrichthyes > Carcharhiniformes > Scyliorhinidae > Scyliorhinus > Scyliorhinus canicula. The sequence continues at coordinate 604,467 of NW_024055730.1, forward strand.
TGCTTCCGTTATATCCCTCACTCCATTGTGACCATTCAATGATTCAGTTCCGATTTTCAGTGTGTTTCTCTGGCTGGTTCCACTGCATTATGGGATGTAGCTTTCTATTTCCACATCCTGGGCAGCACGGTAGCGTAATGGTGAGCACAATTGCTTCACAGCTCCAGGGTCACAGGTCCGATTCCCAGCTTTGGTCACTGTCTGTGCGGAGTCTGCACGTTCTCCACGTACGTGCGTGAGGTTCGACAGGTTGCTCCAGTTTCCTCCCATAGTCCAAAGATGTAAATGTTGCGTGGATTGGCCATGATAAATTACACCGAATTGAAAATTGCCTTCGTGTTGGATGGGGTTACTGGGTTATGGGGATAGGGTGGAGATGTGGACTTGGGTAGGTTGCTCTTTCCAAGAACCGGTACAGACTCGATGGGACAAGTGGACTTCTACTGCACTGTAAATTCTATGATTCAATGTGAACATTCAGAAATCCATTAGCAATTGCCAATGCGTTTCTCCGGGTGGTTCCAGCACATTCAGCCTTCTAGCCGCCGCTTTAACTGTGACCATTCAATGATTCAGTTCCAATTTTCAGTGTGTTTCTCTGGGTGGGTCCACTGCAGTCTGGAGTGTAGCTGTCTCTGTAACAGTGACCATTCAGTGATTCAGTTCCAATTGTCAGTGTGTTTCTCTGGGTAGGTCCACTGCACACTGGAGTGTAGCTGTCTCTTTAACTGTGACCATTCAGTGATTCAGTTCCAATTGTCAGTGTGCTGCTCTTGGTGGTTCCACTGCATTCTGGGGTGTAGCTGCCTCTGTAATATTATCTATCACTGATTCAGTTACAATTGTCAGTGTGTTTCACTGGGAGGTCGCACTGCACCGTGGGATGTAGCTGCCTTTGTAACTGTGACCATTCAGTGTTTCATTTACAATTGTCAGTGTGTTTCTCTGGGTGGTTCCACTGCACACTGGGATGTAACTGCCTCAAACTGTGACTTGCGTTACATAATTTTAGTCAGTTCTGTTTGAGCGGAAGTAGCAAATTTGAATGTGTCCAAAATCTGAAACTATTTAAAGCGGAAAGTATTTTATCCCATATCGAAATCTGATTCAGCCCCTCAAACAAAGAGTACATTTAGAATCATTGGAACGTCAAAAACTCTGAGGCTGAAAAAGATACAAACTCATCACCTCAGAGAGCAGCATTAAAACATATTCTGCTGTGAAAACTAATACTCCGTTTCCACTGATACCGGATCTCCATCTGATACATGCACTAGAAATGGGAGAGAGGCGGAGTGAGATCCGGAGAAATAGATAACTGGTGTGTGAGATGTGCTGATGGAAAACAGGGTGAGAGAGAAAGAGAGTGGGATGAGATAGAATGGGAGAGAAAAAGTGTGGGAGAAATAAAGGCTAAAACGAGAGAAGAAGGTAGATTGTCTGAGAGAAAGGGTAGCAGAGAGTGGATACCGAGCGGCTGAGTGGATGTGGGAGGCCGATTGTGTGAGAAGGATGATGTATAAAATACTAACATAATATTAGACATATGTAAATGAGAGAGCGACTGAGTGACTGAGATTGTGATGGAAAGTGTGAAGGGGAAAGAGTGTGAGAGAAAATATGAGAGTGAAAGTGCGTTAGAGAAAGTGTGAGGGGGAAAGAATATGATAGAAAGCGTGAGAGCGGGAAAGAGTGAGAAAATGCGTCAGTGATATAGTTGTGCGAGAGGGCGGGAGGCGTGGAGGTAGAGAGATATATGTCTGGAGAGAGTGAGAGATATGGACAGAGAATGAGATAAAGTGTCGAATTGAGATGTGTGAGAGAGAGAGGGAGGCATGGAGGGAGAGAGAGAGAGGGAGGGGGACTGTGAAGAGCGACAGAATGTGAGAGAGGGATGTGTAAGACAAGAAGAAATGTGTTTGATAGAGTGGTAGAAAGGGCCAGGAAGAGAGAGGGGGAAGTGTGAGGCGAGGGGAAATGTGTTAGAGAGCGTGGGAGAGTGGTAGTGAATATCAGTGAAGAAGAAAGTATGAGAGTGGCAGGCAGGGCCGGCTTAAGGTACCGGCAACTCGGGCAGTCGCCCGGGGCGCCATGTGCTCGGGGGCGCCAATCCCATCACGAGACAAAATCCCATCACGAGACAAAAAAAAAAACTAACTTGTTTGAAGGAGAGAAAAGGAACCAGACGAAGGAATGAGAGAGAGAGAGAGTCAGAGAGAGAGAGACTAAACAAACTGTGAGTTAAACCCTCACAATCTTAGTTTGGGCTACAATAAGCTGAACAGCCACAAGTGGGCTGAAAGCAAACTTTAGGAGAATAATGCCTCAGACTCTGAGACTGGCTCGGAATTTTTCCTCCTCGGAGCGCTGCAGTTTCTGAGCTGCTATGCCTATTTAGCCCTCTTGGTGGAAATTGGAATGCGCACCTTAGGTCAGCGAGAGTCAGGTATTGTAGATTAACTGGGTCTAATTAGCTTCCCGAAATTTCATTATACTTCTGGTGCTCTCTCGAAGTGTTGTTTAAAAAACACACACACATGGCAGATTTTGCCGCCGTAAATAGCATTTGGAGGGAGTTTCTTGTTTCTGGGTACTCCTTGCCGAGTTAACCTTATCTGTTAAGTTTATTTGCAAGGCTGAATTTTGAAACCTAAGCGTCGTGCTTATTGCGTGATTGAGAGTTCGCCCAGACACACTAGGTTTTCAAAATTCATCAGTTACAATACACTTAAGCAACTGACTGTAGTGTATTGTAACTGATGAATTTTGAAAACCTAGTGTGTCTGGGCGAACTCTGAATCACGCAATAAGCATCGACGCTTAGGTTTCAAAATTCAGCCTTGCAAATAAACTTAACAGATAAGGTTAACTTGGCAAGGAGTACCCAGAAACTCCCTCCAAATGCTATTTACGGCGGCAAAGTCTGCCTCGTGTGTGTGTTTTTTTAAACAACACTTCGAGAGAGCACCAGAAGTATAGTGAAATTTCGGGAAGCTAATTAGACCCAGTCAGTTAATCTACAATACCTGACTCTATTATAAAATATAGAGTTTTATAACACTTATAATAGAGTCAGGTATTGTAGATTAACTAATTGGGTCTAATTAGCTTCCCGAAATTTCATTATACTTCTGGTGCTCTCTCGAAGTGTTGTTTAACAAAACACACACACGAGGCAGACTTTGCCACGGTAAATAGCATTTGGAGGGAGTTTCTGGGTACTCCTTGCCGAGTTAACATTATCTGTTAAGTTTATTTGCAAGGCTGAATTTTGAAACCTAAGCGTCGATGCTTATTGCGTGATTCAGAGTTCGCCCAGACACACTAGGTTTTCAAAATTCATCAGTTACAATACATTTAAGCAACTTACTGACCCTGACTATATTTTATATTATCTGAATCTGATTTACATAGACTTACATCGAATTTACAGTGCAGAAGGAGGCCATTCGGCCCATCGAGTCTGCACCGGCTCTTGGAAAGAGCACCCTACCCCCTATTCAAGGTCGACACCTCCACCCTATCCCCATTACCCAGTAACCCCACCCAACACTAAGGGCAATTTTGGATACTAAGGGCAATTTATCATGGCCAATCCACCTAACCCGCACATCTTTGGACTGTGGGAGGAAACCGGAGCACCCGGAGGAAACCCACGCACACACGGGGAGGATGTGCAGACTCCGCACAGACAGTGACCCAAGCCGGAATCGAACCTGGGACCCTGGAGCTATGAAGCGATTGTGCTATCCACAAGGCTACCGTGCTGCCCCTGATGTTGACGCAATGACATTGACACACGGACAAATCACAATAACGTGAAGAGCATTATATGAAGAAAACCCACACTGGTGGTAAACAGATTTATTCTGAACAGTTCCTCATCAGACTGGAACAAAAAGACCAGTATCTTACACTCACCAACAATATATATATATATATATATATGTATATACTATACATATATATTATATTCCATTTTAGATTTGTTTTATTATTTTCCTAGATAGCAAATGCCTGCAAAAAAGTTATCCGGTTATGAAAACAGAAAAAGACGTCTTCAACAAGAAGAAGCAGCCAGGAAACACCCAAAGCTATCAAGTTTTTTCAGTCCTAAGTCTAACAGTGGGGACAATGCAGGCTCAACTTCTTCAGCTACATCTATCTCTCCAGATTTGTCATCTAATGATTGTGAAGTCAAACCAACTGAAGATACTGTACTTTCTGAAGGATAGAACAATTGCATGCATGAATTAAAACATCAAGATCACAATTGTAATGCTGTTGACGACTTATGCAATAATGTCACAGCAGGTAATACTGAGAATGTTGAAAGTAAATTTGAAAACTCCCCCAAAAGAAATATCAACTACAATGATCCAGCACACTGGCCAGATGAATTATCAATGGCTGAAAGTGATCACATCATTATCAATGGGCCGTATCCTATTAATAAACAGTACAATTTTCCAAAAGATGCAAATAAACGTAGTTTCTCTGTGACAATGATGTATAGGAAAATAAACAACGGTGAGAATTTTCTTAGAAGGTGGCTTATTTATTCAGAGAGCACCAATAAAATTTATTGCTTTTGTTGCAAAATTTTTGGCTTCTCAAATAAGTCATTGTTAGGAAAATCTGGAATTAAGGACTGGAAGCATGCTCATGAATATTTGCAGTCACATGAAAATGCAGCACATTGGGCCTCACGGTAGCATGGTGGTTCGCATCAATGCTTCACAGCTCCAGGGTCCCAGGTTCGATTCCCGGCTGGGTCACTGTCTGTGTGGAGTCTGCACGTCCTCCCCGTTTGTGCGTGGGTTTCCTCCGGGTGCTCCGGTTTCCTCCCACAGTCCAAAGATGTGCGGGTTAGGTGGATTGGCCATGCTAAATTGCCCGTAGTGTAAGGTTAATGGGGGGGATTGTTGGGTTACGGGTATACGGGTTACGTGGGTTTAAGTAGGGTGATCATTGCTCGGCACAACATCGAGGGCCGAAGGGCCTGTTCTGTGCTGTACTGTTCTATGTTCTATGTTCTATCATCTGGAATGTCTTAAGAAGTGGTTTGAAACATCACTGCGATTGCAGACTAATAAATCTATTGATAAGGGGATGCAGTCACGAGTGGGAAAAGAACGAGAGCATTGGTGTAAAGTTTTGGAACGTTTAATGAGCATCACTCTGTATTTAGCTGAACATAATTTGGCTTTCAGAGGAACTTCAGACACATTATTTACACCGCACAATGGGAATTTTTTAGGTCTTGTCGAGCTACTTGGAAAATATGATCTGACAATGAGTGAACATTTACGTCGGGTTGTGTCTAAAGAAACTCACATTCACTATTGCGGAAAAAATGTTCAGAATGAAATAATCAATTTGTTGGGAAATGCTGTTCAGGAAAATATATTAAACCGAGCTAAAGAAGCCAAATATTTTAGTCTTATCTTAGACTGTACGCCAGATATAAGTCATGTGGAGCAGCTTTCATTTACAATACGATTTTTAGATGTAGAAGACATTTCAATAAAGGAACATTTTTTTAACTATAAACCAGTTATACATACTACAGGCAAAGGATTATATGAAAGTATACTTGATTTTCTGAGAGCGAGCGAGCTAGAATTACATAACTGCAGAGGTCAGGGCTATGATAATGGTTCAAATATGAAAGGAAAGAATAAAGGGGTTCAGGCACGGATCATGAAAGAAAATCCACAGGCGTTTTAGAACATAGAATATAGAACATAGAACAGTACAGCACAGAACAGGCCCTTCGGCCCTCAATGTTGTGCCGAGCCATGATCACCCTACTCAAACCCACGTATCCACCCTGTACCCGTAACTCAACAACCCCCCCTTAACCTTACTTTTTTTTTTATTAGGACACTACGGCCAATTTAGCATGGCCAATCCACCTATATGCCATGTGGATGTCATAGCCTAAACTTAGTGGTTGGTGACAGGGCAACACGTTGCCGGGAATCAACTTCATTTTTTGGTACTGTCCAGCGCATATATATTTTGTTTTCAGCCTCTCCTTGCCGATGGCATGCACTGAAAAAACATGTTAAATGCCTCACTGCAAAACCTTTATGCGAGACTAGATGGGAGTGCAGATTAGAATGTGTCAAAGCCATTAAATATGAAATTATAGGAATCCGAGAAGCTCTTTATGAACTTTCAGAAATGCCTGCTTCTGATCCTGCAATGCGACATGAAGCAGAGACTCTTGTAACACAAATAGAAGATTACAGTTTTCTAGTGATGCTGAATGTCTGGTATAATGTCTTAGGCTGAGTAAATGTTGTCAGTAAAACTATGCAGAACACCTCTGTGGAAATGTCTACCCCAGTTTCATTAATGAATAATGTCACTGATTACTTAATTGATTATCGTGCAAATGGATATGAAAAAGCACGAGAGTCAGCAAAAGAATTAGCTACAGAATTAGATGTAGAGCCCATTTTCAGAAGTAAAAGAATAAGCAGAAAAAGGAAGCTGTTTGAATATGAGTGCATTGACGAGGTTCCAAATGCAGATGACCCAGAAAAAATATTTCATAATCATGTGTTCAATGTAATACTCGACAGAGCTATTAATTCTTTATAAGAGAGATTTGAACAGTCACAAAGTTTCAATACCACATGGGGATTTTTAAATAACCTAAAAGATCTGCCAGATAAAAGTAAACTCAAAGTAGCATGTCAAGGTTTGGAGGATAAGTTAAAGTTCCAAGAAAATAGTGATATTAGTGGATGTGATCTCTTGACTGAACTGGATATTGCAAAAGAATTATTTCCTGAAGATGTAAAGCTTCCAATAGAAGCCGTTAGGTTCATAAACATTAATAAGTTACAGGCTGTCATGCCAAATCTGTGGGTTGCATTAAGAATAATGCTTACAATACCTATTACTGTGGCCACCGGAGAGAGAAGCTTTAGTAAACTTGAAGCTTACAAAGACATACTTACGGTCGTCCATGACTCAAGACAGATTAAATTCTTTGGCAATTTTGTCAATAGAAAATGATCTTGTAAAGAAGATAGATATAGAAAGTGCCATTAAAAGATTTGCAGATCTAAAGGCTAGAAAAAAAATGTTTTAGGTAGGATAATAAATGTTTTCCAGCGTCACTGTCTGTGCGGAGTCTGCACGTCCTCCCCGTGTGTGCGTGGGTTTCCTCCCGGTTCTCCGGTTTCCTCCCACAGTCCAAAGATGTGCGGGTTAGATTGATTGGCCATGCTAAATTGCCCGTAGTGTCCTAAAAAGTAAGGTGGGGGGGGGGGGGGGGGGGTTGTTGGGTTACGGGTATGGGGTGGATGCGTGGGTTTGAGTGGGGTGATCATTGCTCGGCACAACATCGAGGGCCGAAGGGCCTGTTCTGTGCTGTACTGTTCTATGTTCTATGTTCTATCTGTTCATTTGTTCATACTTTTTATTAGGAGCAAATTCGTTACAGCTACAGTTTTTATCATCGTGAACTTACGGAATATAGTATGCTTCTCAGTTTGTTCAGATTCTGTGCAGATTTGAATGCCTCGATTTTGTAATATTGTAATAAACTCTTTATTCTACATTTTCAGTTTTTCTCCTTGTGAAAATTTTTTTAAAAATATACTTGTAAGGGCGCCGAAGTTCAGCTTGCCCGGGGCGCCAGCAACCCTAGGGCCGGCACTGGTGGCAGGGATTTGGGAGAGGGAGTGTGAGAGATGGCGGGAGCGTGGAAGATGGAGGGAATGTGAGTGATCGAGAGAGGGTTAGAGAGAGAGTGGGAAAGAGGGAGACAGGGAGGTTGAGTGAGGTGTGTAATGTTTCAGAGGGAGAGTGTGAGCGGGGAGATTATGAGAGGGGAGAGTGTGAGAGAGGTTGAGAGTGCACGAGCCGGAGATAGTACAAGAGGGAGTGTGCGAGAGGCAGAGAGTGTGAGAGAGTGAGGATAAGAGAGGGAGAGAGTGCGAGAGAGGGTCAGAGTGCGAGAGAGGCAGGGAATATGAGAGAGGGAGAGAGTGCATGGGTGGGAAGGAATTTGAGAGCGGGATTGTGTGAGGAAGGGTGGATGAGAGAAGGAGAGAGTTTGAGAGAGGGTGGATGAGAGAGAGAGAGAGTGTGAGACTGTGAGACAGTGCAAGGGAGAGATAGAGTGCGAGGGAGTATTCTTGGAGATATGGGGAACTGCGTATCATGTGGATAACGCAACACGGATTAATACATTTGCTGAGTCAGCAAACGTGTTTCTAAATTATAAAAGCAGATATTGAATAAAGTAAATGTCCTTCATGCAGAAGTCCGCCATTAAATTTGTGAATAATTGACAGAATGTGATAGGTCAGTTATTGTCCTGAGCTGGAATAGAGCTTGTGTTTCCCCAATGCGAAGCCATTTGTTTGCACTGAGTGCTGAGCTTGTGGCATTTGAGTGCTACAGTGAGAGTTTGGTGACTGAGGGAGTATAAGGGTTATTTAAAGTCTAGTATTTCTTTTATTTAGTTAATTAACTTAAAAGTTGCTGTTTGGTCTATAAGAAGGTGAATTTTGAATCAGCTTTAAACAAGGTTCTACTTGGACTTACTTGCAGCTGGAGCTTGTTAATTAGTTAATTGCATTAGGCCAGTTTTTAGAAGCTAGAGTCACAGTATAAATAGGGGCTAGATACAGTGCAGACTTTGTTTGCACTGAGTGCTGAGCTTGTGGCATTTGAGTGCTACAGTGAGAGTTTGGTGACTGAGGGAGTTAGGTGAGGAGGGAGTAAGGTACTCCTTTCATTTAATTTCCTATATTTATCAAAGAGCGTGAAGGGAACCAGGAGTTTAGAGTACAGCTGACTGGGAGCAGAGTCGGAGGGCGGAGGTCCAGTTGGTCCACAGGGCAGCTAATTCTGTAAAGTAAGAGGGGATGGAGGCTAGGGCAGTTGCATGCTCCTCCTGTAGGATGTGGGTGGTGAGGGATACCACTGGTGTCCCCGCTGACTATACCTGCGGGAAGTGCACCCAACTCCAGCTCCTCAGAGACCGTGTTAAGGTACTGGAGCTGGAGCTGGATGAACTTCGGATCATCCGGGAGGCAGAGGGGGTCATAGAGAAGAGTTACAGGGAGGTAGCCACACCAAAGGTACTGGACAAGAGTAGCTGGGCTACAGTCAGGGGAAAGAAAACTAACAGGCAGACAGTGCAGGGATCCCTCGTGGCCATTCCCCTTCAAAACAAGTATACCGTTTTGGATGCTGTTGGGGGGGATGACCTACCGGGGGAAGGCCCCAGCGGCCAGGTCTCTGGCACTGAGTCTGGCTCTGGGGCTCAGAAGGGAAGGGGGGAGCATAGAAAAGCAATAGTAATAGGAGATTCAATGGTTAGGGGAATAGATAGGAGATTCTGTGGTCGCGATCGAGACTCCCGAAAGGTATGTTGCCTCCCGGGTGCCAGGGCCAGGGATGTCTCTGATCGTGTCTTCAGGATCCTGAAGGGGGAGGGTGAGCAGCCAGAAGTCGTGGTGCACATTGGTACCAACGATGTAGGTAGGAAAAAGGGTGTGAAGGTAATAAACAAGTTTAGGGAGTTAGGCTGGAAGTTAAGGGCCAGGACAGACAGAGTTGTCATCTCTGGTTTGTTGCCGGTGCCACGTGATAGCGAGGCTAGGAATAGGGAGAGAGTGCAGTTGAACACGTGGCTGCAGGAATGGTGTAGGAGGGAGGGCTTCAGGTATTTGGATAATTGGAGCGCATTCTGGGGAAGGTGGGACCTGTACAAACAGGACGGGTTGCATCTGAACCAGAGGGGCACCAATATCCTGGGGGGGAGGTTTTCTAGTACTCTTCGGGAGGGTTTAAACTAATTTGGCAGGGGAATGGGAACCGGATCTGTAGTCCAGCAACGAAGGGAGACGATAGTCAGGACGCCAAAGCACGTAGTGATGCAGTGGGGAAGGTAACAATGACAAAGGAGAGTACTTGCAGGCAAGGAGATGGGTTGAAGTGTGTATACTTTAATGCAAGAAGCATCAGGAATAAGGTGGGTGAACTTAATGCATGGATCGGTACTTGGGACTACGATGTGGTGGCCATCACGGAAACTTGGATAGAAGAGGGGCAGAAATGGTTGTTGGAGGTCCCTGGTTATAGATGTTTCAACAAGATTAGGGAGGATGGTAAAAGAGGTGGGGGGGGGGTGGCATTGTTAATTAGAGATAGTATAACAGCTGCAGAAAGGCAGTTCGAGGGGGATCTGCCTACTGAGGTAATATGGGTTGAAGTTAGAAATAGGAAAGGAGCAGTCACCTTGTTGGGAGTGTTCTATAGGCCCCCCAATAGCAGCAGAGATGTGGAGGAACAGATTGGGAAACAGATTCTGGAAAGGTGCAGAAGTCACAGGGTAGTAGTCATGGGCGACTTCAACTTCCCAAACATTGAGTGGAAACTCTTTAGATCAAATAGTTTGGATGGGGTAGTGTTTGTGCAGTGTGTCCAGGAAGCTTTTCTAACACAGTATGTAGATTGTCCGACCAGAGGGGAGGCCATATTGGATTTAGTACTTGGTAATGAACCAGGGCAGGTGATAGATTTGTTAGTGGGGGAGCATTTTGGAGGTAGTGACCACAATTCTGTGACTTTCACTTTAGTAATGGAGAGGGATAGGTGCGAGCAACAGGGCAAGGTTTATCATTGGGGGAAGGGTAAATACAATGCTGTCAGACAAGAATTGAAGTGCAGAAGTTGGGAACATAGGCTGTCAGGGAAGGACACAAGTGAAATGTGGAACTTGTTCAAGGATCAGGTACTGCGTGTCTTTGATATGTATGTCCCTGTCAGGCAGGGAAGAGATGGTCGAGTGAGGGAACCATGGTTGACAAGAGAGGTTGAATGTCTTGTTAAGAGGAAGAAGGAGACGTATGTAAGGATGAAGAAACAAGGTTCAGACAGGGCGCTGGAGGGATACAAGATAGCCAGGAGGGAACTGAAGAAAGGGATTAGGAGAGCTAAGAGAGGGCATGAAAAATCTTTGGCGGGTAGGATCAAGGAAAACTCCAAAGCCTTTTACACATACGTGAGAAATATGAGAATGACTAGAGTGAGAGTAGGTCCGATTAAGGACAGTAGCGGGAGATTGTGTATTGAGTCTGAAGAGATAGGAGAGGTCTTGAACAAGTATTTTTCTTCAGTATTTACAAATGAGAGGGGCCATATTGTTGGAGGGGACAGCGTGAAGCAGACTGATAAGCTTGAGGAGATACTTGTCAGGAAGGAAGATGTGTTGCGCGTTTTGAAAAACTTGAGGATAGACAAGTCCCCCGGGCCTGACGGGATATATCCAAGGATTCTATGGGAAGCAAGAAATGAAATTGCAGAGCCGTTGGCAATGATCTTTTCGTCCTCGCTGTCAACAGGGGTGGTACCAGAGGATTAAGGACAGTAGCAAGGGCCTCACGGTAGCATGGTGGTTAGCATCAATGCTTCACAGCTCCAGGGTCCCAGGTTCGATTCCCGGCTGGGTCACTGTCTGTGTGGAGTCTGCACGTCCTCCCCGTGTGTGCGTGGGTTTCCTCCGGGTGCTCCGGTTTCCTCCCACAGTCCAAAGATGTGCGGGTTAGGTGGATTGGCCATGCTAAATTGCCCGTAGTGTAAGGTTAATGGGGGGATTGTTGGGGTACGGGTATACGGGTTACGTGGGTTTAAGTAGGGTGATCATTGCTCGGCACTACATCGAGGGCCGAAGGGCCTGTTCTGTGCTGTACTGTTCTATGTTCTATGATTGGAGAGTGGCGAATGTCGTGCCCCTGTTCAAAAAAGGGAATAGGGATAACCCTGGGAATTACAGGCCAGTTAGTCTTACTTCGGTGGTAGGCAACGTAATGGAAAGGGTACTGAGGGATAGGATTTCTGAGCATCTGGAAAGGCATTGCTTGATTAGGGATAGTCAGCACGGATTTGTGAGGGGTAGGTCTTGCCTTACAAGTCTTATTGAATTCTTTGAGGAGGTGACCAAGCATGTGGATGAAGGTAAGGCAGTGGATGTAGTGTACATGGATTTTAGTAAGGCATTTGATAAGGTTCCCCATGGTAGGCTTATGCAGAAAGTAAGGAGGCATGGGATAGTGGGAAATTTGGCCAGTTGGATATCAAACTGGCTAACCGATAGAAGACAGAGAGTTGTGGTGGATGGCAAATATTCAGCCTGGAGCCCAGTTATCAGTGGCGTACCGCAGGGATCAGTTCTGGGTCCTCTGCTGTTTGTGATTTTCATTAACGACTTGGATGAGGGAGTTGAAGGGTGGGTCAGTAAATTTGCAGATGATACGAAGATTGGTGGAGTTGTGGATAGTGAGGAGGGCTGTTGTCGGCTTCAAAGAGACATAGATAGAATGCAGAGCTGGGCTGAGAAGTGGCAGATGGAGTTTAACCCTGACAAGTGTGAGGTTGTCCATTTTGGAAGGACAAATCTGAATGCGGAATACAGGGTTAATGGTAGGGTTCTTGGCAATGTGGAGGAGCAGAGAGATCTTGGGGTCTATGTTCATTGTTCTTTGAAAGTTGCCACTCATGTGGATAGAGCTGTGAAGAAGGCCTATGGTGTGCTAGCGTTCATTAGCAGAGGGATTGAATTTAAGAGCCGTGAGGTGATGATGCAGCTGTACAAAACCTTGGTCAGGCCACATTTGGAGTACTGTGTGCAGTTCTGGTCACCTCATTTTAGGAAGGATGTGGAAGCTTTGGAAAAGGTGCAGAGGAGATTTACCAGGATGTTGCCTGGAATGGAGAGTAGGTCATACGAGGAAAGATTGAGGGTGTTGGGCCTTTTCTCATCTATCCAATTTCCTATACAAGTTTCCGTGATGGCCACCACATCGTAGTCCCAAGTACCGATCCGTGCCTTAAATTCACCCACCTTATTCCTGATGCTTCTTGCGTTGAAGTATACACACCAAGCCATCTCCTTGCCTGCAAGTACTCTCCTTTGTCAGTGTTTCCCCACTGCATCACTTTTCCATTTTTACAAATCCATTTGTAAAGGATTAACGGGATTGGTCAAATTGATTATGCAATTAAGAAAGAAAAATAATTCTGAAGAAATCTACTGGAGCTTAAAAAGGCTGATTCGCAAATTACATGAGGAAGAACAACTAGGTGTGTAGTTTTTGGACCTCGAAAAAGCTTTTGATATGGTCCCTCACTACTGGATCTTTGTCGATGGAAAAGAACATATGATCTGAACAAATATATTGGCAAAAATAGCGAATTGGTTAATTGACAAGTCACCGAAAGTAGGATTAAATGTGTATTTTTCCAATGGCAGGCAGGTACTGTTGGGATCACTCAGCGATCATTGCCTGGGCTCCAGTTATTCAGGATTCATACCAAAGGCCTAGATGACGCAACATTTCCAAATTTACTGACCACTCAATACTGGGCTGAATTGTGAGTGGTGTAGAGGATAAAAAGTGGCGCAATTGTAATTTATGCAAGGGTGCGGAATGGCCGGATAAACGGCAGATGCAGTCGAACATGTATAAAGTTGAAGTTATACACTTTCCCTTGAAGAACAGAAAGTAAATATATTACATTAATGATGAAAAGTTTGAAAATGTGGATGTCCAAAAGGATCCAACTGCGCTCGTGCAAGAGTCAATGAAAGAGGAGAGGCAGAAGCCATGGAAATGGCATGTTGCCCTTTATTGCAAGTGGTTTTGATATCAAAAATAGGGATGCTTTGTGAAGTTATACAGGGGCTATTGATAACACGGGGAGTATTGCATACAGCTTTGTTCTCGCTCTGTAAGAAAGGATATAATTGTCACAGACAGCGCAGCGTATGTTCAACAGGCATATATCGGGATTGGCAGGAATTCCAGGGACAGATTTCATGGATTCACTGGATTTAGAAATATGAGAGGCAATCTGATTGAAAGATATTACAATGCAACAGAGCTGGAGAGATTAGCTGTCTTCTCGGCTCGGGCCATCGAGAAACTATTGACACAATCTCAATAGATAGAGGTATCAGTGAGCAAATACGTCTTCACAGGGCCGGTGGTGTAACGGTGAAATTACCGAAAGAAGAAGTGTCTCGTGTCACTGTATTCAGAAACGAGACAGATTTTTTTGAGATTGTAAAGGCATACACGGGTTTGGGGGGTAAGCAGGAATATGGTATTGATATCGAGATTCAACCATCTGTATATTTAATGGTGAAGAAGGCAGGAAGGATCGAACGACCTAATTCGACTTATACATTCAATGCTTCCATGTCACACACAGAATCGAGAGAAGATTACATGAACATATGTGATGTTCGAGAGGCCCAGACAATATGAGACCATTGCACTGATTCTCTCCACTCGCATATTATTTTGCAGACGGATTGGATGTCCACCTCCAAGAGTAGCAAAATGTCACCGGGCAGAAAGAAATCATGAAGGCAAGTGGAATGGTCACTGCAAGTGTGGTAGGGTAGAAAGAATGACAGTATTACAACACTGGCATCTGCCAATTGAGAAGCCACACGGAACGTTCCGTTTTCCCCTTCCTGAATGAAGGATAACTGTTAATTGAGGCAACTCAAATTGCTTCCACTCGTTATTTTCAAGGGGAGGGTTGCGGCGGGGGGAGAGGGGGAATGCCTGTATTTGAAGATTGGTTGTGCAGGTTCGTTTTTATTTCATTTCGGAGAATTGATGGTGCCCTTATTGAAATGTGAAACATACGGAGAGAACTATCCCCTTTGGAGGAATGCAGAGCTGAGTGGCCTGAGGCCTTCCACATCAGAGGATGATGTGGAGAACATTCTTAAATTAGATGGCCGTACAAGTGTCATTCCAAGCACCAGGTTTCAGTGGTGGGTGCCTCTCAGAATAGACATAATTTGTGATGTGCAGAGATTGATGGGCGTGATGAAAGTCAAGTCGATAATTAAAGAAGTATATGAATGGCGGTGCAGCCTCAAGGGTAGAATTGCCTCGTCCTGCTGTTTCTGATCGTACAATCCATATGATGCCGAAGGAGGCCATACAACCATCGAGTCTTCAGCCGCACGCCGAAAGAGCACCGTAACTAATCCCACTCCTCTGTAACCCACATAACCTGCATATTGTCAGACAGTAAGTGACGACTTTAAGCTGCACACCTTTGGTATGTGGTCCGAGACTCCGCAAGGACGTGCAAACTGCACCCAGATAGAGATTCGCCTGAGGGTCGAATCTGATCCTGGCCCCTGGAGCTTTGAGTCACCAATGTTTTATTTCGTTATTTAAAATGTTAATTACGTAATTATTTATTATTTCCAATTCAGGGGAATTTACGGTGACCAATCCCCAACCTCAAAATCGATGGTATGTGGGGTGGGACCAACGCAGACCCAGGAGAATGTGCAAACTCCAAACGGACAGTCAGCGAGGGCCGGTATCGAACACGTGTCCTCAGTGCCGTGAAACAGCTCTGCTAACCTTTGTGCCACCGTATCGCCCATTTTCTTCCTACCAGACCTGGTTAACACTCTGCTTCGTAAACCATTTCTAACGAAGGTATTATCACTTTAATGATCCTGAAATTCAAAATCGACATTGCACATAGCGCATTGCTTCTGAATGATTCATTCGGGACATTAACTACACCAGCAACTTCAGGCCTACAAACATGTCATTTGAAGCACATTTTGAAGTCTACTCGCTTGAATCGGACAACTGGGAAATTAGATAAATCTCAAATAATTACCGGGCGTTCCTAATAGAAACGGATACTACAATGAACAAAATAATATTTGCTGTTCATTTGTACTGGCAACTTTTCAATTTTGTCTGAGAAAATGTAAACGAAGGCCTCAAATCTTAGCAGCAGCTTTTAAGTGACAATAGAAATGAGCACAAGGATCAGATCCACGCACTGCTCCAACATCAGTTTCCACTTCTGATCACTTACACTTCATCGTTACAATCAGCAAAATGGGAGGTAGCGAACATCGCTAGAAAAACTAGGCTGCCACTCCAATTAGCTGTGGCATATCTGATTATCAACCAGCAAAAAAACATTCTACTTTGTGCTAACAATCAGGTGCAGTGTGCATTTATAGTTTGTCTATAAAACCCACAGCCTGTTGCATGTTACCAAAATGTGTGTTGTTCTTTCAGTTACCCTTTCACTATCGCAAGTACTTTCACTTCCCCACGTTCTCTGTTGAACCATTGGCAGACCTTAACTAAACTTCTTCAACGTGGAAACGTCCTACCTGCAGAGTGTAAAATATAAAAATGCCATCAATTATGCTGCATTCAAGGCCGCGGAGGCTATTCACTGACGCAAACATCTAGTGTAAATTTCGTGTATGCAAATCAGCTCTGCAGCTGCTCTGGTTCTACCAAAATCCCCCATTTATTTAGTCGGACAATGTAATCAATGATTTACTCTACCTCACAGGCTGCGAACCAGAAATGCCAGCAAACTGCAAACTAGCATTGAAATAGAAATTCTGAGGATGAGATATAGATTCATCGGTGTTGTCATCGACAGGGTCAGTCTACTCTCTATGCAGAATTTTTCCTGATAATCAGCGTGTTCCCTCATTATCTTAAATGATGCGACGTTGCTGGGAAGGCCAGGCCATTCCAAAACTTCATGTCACGAAAAACGTTTAGGTCAGACAACGTAAGGGTGTCAGATGTCTTTCATTCAGAGTATCAGAGAACCAAATCATTGATTCACTACACTGCAGAAGGAGGACATTTTCACATCGAGTATGCACCGACCCTCCAAAAGAGCACCCCACCCAGGCCTAGTCTCTCACCGTATTCCCAATACCCTGCCCAACCTTTGGACACAAAGGGGTAATTGGAACATGGCCAACCAACCAAACCTGCACACCGTTGGATTGGGGGAGGAAACCAGAGAACCTGGAGGAATCCCACGCAGACACGAGGGGGGGGGGGGCGTGAGTGGTTGGGGCAACGTTCAAACTAAACAAAGCCAAGGGTGGAATTGAACCCGGGTCGCTAGCGCTGTCAGGCAGCTCTGCTACCCACTGAACTACAGAAAAGGTCATTGATGACAGCTTTCAGGATTAACGTTGAACCCGGGTCGCTAGCGCTGCAACGCAGCTCTGCTACCCATTGAACTACAGAAAAGGTCATTGATGACAGCTTTCAGGTTGACCATTGAACCCGGGTCACTCGCGCTGTAAGGCAGCACGGCTAACCACTGAACGACAGTAAAGGCAATAGATAAAAGCTTTCAGGTTTACCATTACAAACAAAATGCTTAACTTTGTAATTTATATTATTTGAATTGAAATTCCACCATTTTCCAATGCAGCACCTGTCCCGAGAATATTGGATGGATCTCCAGAACAGAATATCGCGCATCAGTGAAACATCACCTCATGAATTGGCCTTGGCAATCTTCTTGAAGTCAGTAAATAACCTTCTAACCTTTTTGGGGAAAAAGAGAAATACAACATTACGCTCCTCGTCTGTTAGCTCCCGTTGTTTTGCTTAAAGGAAATGTGTGAGGTGGGCACGGTTGCACAGCGGTACGCTCTGCTGCCTCACGGCGCCGAGGAATCAGTTTCAATCCCGGCCCTGGGTCACTGTCTGTATGGAGTTTGCACATTCCCCCCGTGTCTGAGTGGGTTGCACTCCCACATCCCAATGTTCAGGTGCAGGTTCGGTGGATTGGCAACGCTCACTTGCCACTTTATTGATCCGTTCACTTTGGCTTACCCCTGGTCGGTCAGTATCGAAAACTGTCTACTTGTTACTGAGAGGAACGAAGGGGGATTGGAAGGCCGATCAGTTGGACATGTGGACAGAGGGAGAAGGTAGCTGCCACAGTCCTTCTAGAACTACATTATTTTAGACGGCACAAGATGGAATACCTCTTTCAGTCTTGCAGGAAGAAAAGCCAAACTATGAAGAAAAGAGTATATAAAGTCCAGTGCAGAATAGAGTAAGCCGGGAACATGAACAGGTTACTCCAGTAAAGCCACATAGCGCTAAAAATAACAGAATATTTTGCAGGGTTGATATATATCTGCACCACTTTTGAACATGGGAATTCTGAGCCGAAGGAAGACATTCAGCCGTTCGACCCTGCTCCGCCATTTTATCAGTTCATGGCTCAATTCTTCCTGGCCTCGCATCCTCCTACTTGGCTGTTCACATATCTCTTTAAGACGTTTTTTTAAAATCAGAAATATATAAAACCTTCTTGAAAGCATTCAATTAGTCAGAATCCATCGCGCTGTGGGGCAGGGAACTCCATAAATTTACAACCCCTGCTCGAGGTGTAGAAAATACCTAAAAATATTGAGAAACTGAACATCGACCAAATCCCCCCCCCCCCCCCCACCCTGTAGTGCAGTCTAGAACGTAACATCACAGGTAGTGGTTGAGAGGTAGTCGACTTCAAGCTGCTGTGTGTCGTGTATTGAGCCTTGTCTTTCCAACTGTTTCGTCATCTCCTCCTTAATGTTTGATTCCAGCAAGTTCACCACCACAGAGGTCGACATTACTGATCTATAGTTTTCTCCTTTCCACCCTTCTACGCCATTTGAAATCGGTACATCAGGTCAAAAGTAGAAAATTATGATATCGCCCTCACTGACAACGAGTGGCGAATTGCTCAAATTGCTTAACTCGATGAGAAAATCACTTCTGTTGCAAGATAAGCATCATGCAAAAAGTAGAAAATTATGACATC
Source organism: Scyliorhinus canicula (assembly GCF_902713615.1). Taxonomy (NCBI): domain Eukaryota; kingdom Metazoa; phylum Chordata; class Chondrichthyes; order Carcharhiniformes; family Scyliorhinidae; genus Scyliorhinus; species Scyliorhinus canicula. The sequence continues at coordinate 623,142 of NW_024055730.1, forward strand.
CATCTCAGTGACAACAAATGAGAAAGAAGTGAAATTGCTTCAATCGATGAGAAAATCGCTTTGGTTGCAAAATAAGCATCTGTAAAAAAGTAGAAAATTATGATATCCTCCTCACCCACAACAAATGGCACCTAAAGCAAACTGCGTAACTCGTTGAGAACGCAATGGTTGCAAACATGCATTTGACAAAAAATAGAAAATTATTATACTCGCCTCGCCGCCGCCGCCAAGCCCCTCTGTCGCCGCCGCCGCTGCCGCCAAGCCCCTCTGTCGCCGCCGCCGCCAAGCCCCTCTGTCGCCGCCGCAGCTGCCGCCAAGCCCCTCTGTCGCCGCCGCCGCTGCCGCCAAGCCCCTCTGTCGCCGCCGCCGCTGCCGCCAAGCCCCTCTGTCGCCGCCGCCGCTGCCGCCAAGCCCCTCTGTCGCCGCCGCCGCTGCCGCCAAGCCCCTCTGTCGCCGCCGCCGCTGCCGCCAAGTCCATCTGTCGCCGCCGCTGCCGCCGCCGAGGATCCTCCCCTCGAGATAAAAACAAGAAAAACAATTGAATAGCTTACCTGATATTCCCTCAAAACCTTAGGTTGGAGGAGGTGCAAGTGTTGAGGACACTGCAAGTTTAGTGTCTCGGGTATAGCAACCGCCCAAATTATATCCAGGTACTAACAAATCTTCCCAGAAATCCCCACGTCCCTCTTCCTGCAGCTCTAAAGCTAAGTTTTTAAAGGTAAACTTACCATCCCGACAGGCACCTGGATACTGCTCGCGCAGAAAATCCGGAGATCGTTCCTGCCGTAAAGTAAGTGAATTTGAAGGGTATACACTCAACTTCCCGACAGGCCCCTGTTCCCGCCGAAAATCCGGAGGCGGCCCCTGCTGGAAAGTAATGTGATTTTAAAGGTATACACTCACCTTCCCGACAGGCCCCTGCTCCCGCCAAAAACCCGGACCTAAATTCCCAACAACACAAACTCCACAAAACCATCCACTTCACCCCCACTAACTCCCCATTAACGCAACCTCCAGAAACTCATCTTCTCACTTGAGAAAGGACGTACTGGCGCTGGAGGTTGTGCAGAGGAGTTTCACGAGGTTTTTTACCCTAGAGTTGAAGGGGTTGGATTCCGAGGAGAGGTTGAGTAGACTGGGACTATACTCGTTGGAATTTAGAAGGATGAGGGGGAATCTTATAGAAACATTTAAAATTATGAAGGGAATAGATAGGATAGATGTGGACAGGTTGTTTCCAATGGCGGGTGAAAGCAGAACTAGGGGGCATAGCAGCAAAATAAGGGGAAGTAGATTTAGGACTGAGTTTAGGAGGAACTTCTTCACCCAATGGGTTGTGAATCTATGGAATTCCTAGCCCAGTGAAGCAGTTGAGGATCCTTCACTAAATATGTTTAACGTAAAGATAGATGGCTTTGAAGAATAAAGGAATTAAGGGTTATGATTTTCGGGCCGGAAAATGGAGCTGAGTCCACAAAAGATCAGCCATGATCTCATTCAATGGCGGATCAGGCTCGAGGGGCCAGATGGCCTACTCCTGCTCCTCGTTCTTATGTTCTTATATTATCATCTCCACTAACTTCCCAATAACACAGCTTCCAGGAACATATCCACATCACCTCCACTAACTTCCCAATAACACAATTTTCAGAAACATATCCACATCACCTCCACTGACTTTCCACGAACACAACTTCCAGACACATATCCACATCGCGACCACTAACTTCACAATAACACAACCTCCAGAAACATATTTGCATCACCTCCACGAACTTCCCAATAACAGAACCTAAAGAAACACATCCACATCAACCCCACTAACTTTCCAATACACAACCTCCAGAAACACATCCTCATCATCTCTCTAACCTCCCAATAACAAAACCTCCAGAAACACATCCACATCACTTCCACTAACCTTCCAATAACACAACCTCCAGAAACCCATTCTCATCACCACCACTAACTTTCCAATAACAAAACCTCCAGAAACCCATCCTCATCACCTCACTAACGTCCGAGTAACAGAACCTCCAGTAACACATCCACATCACCTCCACCAACTTCCCAATAACCCAACATTCGGAAACTCATCCACATCACCACCACTAATATTCCAATAGCACAAACCCCAGGAACCCATCCAGAGCACCTCCACTAACTATCCAATCAGACAACCTCCTGAAAAACATCCTTATCACCTCCACTGAAATCGCAATAACACAACATCTAGCAATGCATCCACAGCACCTCTACAAACTTTCCAATAATACAACCTTCAGTAACATATCCATATCACCTCCACAAACTTCCCAATTTCAAAATCACCAGACACATGTCCTTGTTAACTCCACTGACTTCCCAATAACATAACATCCAGAAACCCATCCTCATCACCTCCTCTAACTTCCCAATAACACAACCTCCAGAAACGCATCCAAATAACCTCCACTAACTTCCCAATAATAAACCATCCAGAAAAACATCATCATCGCCACCACTGACTCCCTAATGACACGAGATCCAGAAAAATCCTCAACACCTCCTCTAACTCTCCAATAACACAACCTACATAAACCCATCCTCATCATGTCCACTAACTTGCCAATAACACAGCCGCAAGAAATATTTCCACATCTCTCCAATATCTTCCCAATAGCAAAACCTCCAGAAACATATCCACAGCACTTCCATTAACTTCCCAATAACACAACCTCCATAAAGACATACACAGCACATCTACTAACTTCCCAATATAACAACCTCCAGAACAACATTCACAGCACCTCCACTAACATCCCAATAACACAACCTCCAGAACCCCATTCTCATTACCCCCACTAACTCCCCAATAACACAACCTCCAGAAACACATCCACATCACCTCCACTACCTTCCCAGTAACACAACATCCTGATGCCCATCCTCATCTTCTTCACTAACTTCCCAATAGCACAACCTCCAGAAACCCATCCACAGCAACTCCACGAACACCCCAATCATACAACCTCCTGAAACCAATCCACATCCCCCCACTACCTCCCCAATAACACAACCTTATGACATCCATCCTCATCCACTGCACTAACTTCCCAATAACAAACCCTCCAGAATCTCATCCGCACGCCCCCCACTTTCTTCCCAATAACACAACCTCCAGAAACACATCCTCATCATCTCCACTTACTTCCCAATAACAAAACCACACGAAGCACATCCTCAATACCTGCAATAAATCCCCTATAAAACAACTTCCAGAGAAACATCCTCATTACCTACACTAACTTCCAATAACACAACCTCTGGAATCTCATCCGCATCATCTCCAGTAACTTTCCAATCACACATCCTTCAGAAAGATATCCAAAGCACATGCACTAACGTCGCTTTTAGACAACGTCCAGAAACATATCCTCACCACCCACCTCCTTCCCAATAACACAAACGCCAGAGAAATATCATCATCACCTCCACTAACGTCCCAATAAAACAGCCTCCAGAAACCCATCCTCATTCCCTCCACTAACGTCCTAATAAAACAATCTCCAGAAACATATCCACATCACCTCCACTATCTTCCCAATAACAGCCTCCAGAAACCCATCCAAAGCTCCATCACACACTTCCCTGCAACACAACCTTCAGAAATCCATCCTCATCACCTCCCCTATATCCGTAATAACACAACCGACAGAAACCCATCCTAATCACACCCACTAACATCCAAATAACACAATCTCCAGAGACCCATCCTCATCACACCCACTACCTCCCCAACAACACAACCTGCAGAAACCCATCCTCATCACCTCCACTAAACTCCCAATAACACAACCTCCAGAAACATATCCACAGAACCTCCACTACCTTCTAAATCACAGAGCCTCCATGAACCCATCCTCATCACACGCTTAACTTCCCAATAACACACAAACTCCAGACATCCATCCTCATTCTCTCCACTATCGTTCCCAATCACACAACCTCCAGAAACACATCCACATCACCTCCACTGACTTCGCAAATACACAACCTCCAGATTCTCATCTTCATCACCTCCAATAACTTCCCAATAACACAACTTCCAGAAACACTTCCTCTTCACCTCCACTAACTTCCCAATAAGACAACCTCCAAAAATCCATCCACATCACCTCCACTAACCTCCCAATAACACAACCGCCAGAAACACATCCTCATTCCCTCCACTAACCCCGCAATAACACAACTTCTAGAAACCTATCCACATCACCTCCACTAACTTCCAACAAACACAACATCCAGAAACACAGCCACTACAGCTCCAGTAACATCCCAATAACACAAACTCCAGAAACCCATCTCAATCACCTCCACCAACTTCCCATGAAACATAATCGAGGATCTCATCCTCATAACCTCCTCTAACCTCCCAATAACCCAACCTCTCGTAACGCATCCACAGCACCGCCACCATCTTCCCAATAACACAATCTCAAGAAAAAAATCCGCATCACCTGCACAATATTCCCTATAACACGACCTCCAGAAACACATCCACATCAACTCCACTAAATTCCGTAGAGCACAACCTCCAAACACCCATCCACATCACCTCCACTAACACCCCAAATACACAACCTCTAGATTCTCATCCTCAACACCTCCACTAACTTCCAAATAACACAATGTCTAGTAACACGTCCACAGCACATCCACTATATTCACAATAACACAACCTCCAGAAACACATCCTCATCACTCTCACTTACTTCCCAATAACACAACATCCAGAAACACATCCTCATCCCCTCCACTTACTTCCTAATAACATAACATCCGGAAACACATCCACATTACCTCCAATAAATTCCCAATAATACAACTTCCAGAGAAACATCCTCATCACCTCCACGAACTTCCCAATAACAAAACCTCTAGAGCCCCATCCTCATCACCTCCACTAACGTCCAAAAAGACATGTCTAGTAACACTTCCACAGCTCATCCACTATCGTCACAATAACACAATCACCAGAAACCCATCCTCATCACCTCCACGAACTTCCCAATAACACATCCTCCATGCACACCTCCTCATCACCTCCACTAACTTCCGAATAACACAACCTCCAGAAACCCATCCTCATCAAAGCCACTAACATCATAATGACACAACCTCCAGAAATCCATCACCATCACCTCCACTAATTTCCCAATGACACACCCTCCAGAAATACATCTACATTACCTCCATGAATATCCCAACAAAAGAAACTCAAGAAGCACGTTTTTATTACCTCCCTTAAATCCGCAATAACACACCCTCCAGAATCCCACCTTCATAATTTCCACTAACTTCCCAAAACCACAACTCCCATAAACCCATCCACATCACCTCCACTAACTTCCTAATAATACAACATTCAGAAACACATTCACAGCATGTCCACTAACTCATCAATAACACAACATCCATAAACACATCCTCATCAACTCCACTAATATCATAAGAACACAACCTCCAGAAATCCACACACATCCCCTCCACTAACTTCCCAATAACACAGCCTCCAGGCACACATTCACATCACCTCCACTAACTCCCCAATAACACAACCTCCAGAAACAAATCTACATCACCTCCATGAAAATATCAACAAAACAAACCCCAGAAGCACGTTTCATTCACCTCCCTTAAATCCGCAATAACACACCCTCCAGAAACCCACCTTCATCACTTCCACTAACTTCGAAAAACACAACCTCCAGAAATCCATCAACATCACCTCCACTAACTTCCCAACATAACAACCTCCAAAATCATCCACATCAGCTCGACAAAGTCCGTTAGGCATTGACTTCAGTCGTAATGATGTGCTTCCAGAGGCTGAGCATGAAGCACCTAACCGCCATACTCCCAGAAAACTTTGATCCACTGCAATTCGCATACCGTCGCAACCGGTCCACATCAGACGCCATTTTCCTGGTCATGCACTCATCCCGAGAGCATCTTGAAAACAAGGACTCCTACATCATGCTCGTATTTATTGAATACAGCTCCGCCTTCAACACCATAATCCCAACCAAGCTCATATCAAAGCTCCAAAACCTTGGACATGGCTCTCCACTCTGCAACTGGATCCTCGGTTTTATAACCAACAGACCTCAGAATGAACACCAACACCTCCTCCAGAATAGTCCTGAACACCGGTGCCCCGCAAGGCTGCGTACTAAGCCCCCTACTCTACTCCCTGTGCACACACACGACCGTGTGGCAAAACTTGGTTCCAACTCCATCTAAACGTTTGCTGACGATAGTGGGCCGGATGCCGAATTCCGATGAGCCAGAATACAGGAGGAAGATACAGAACCTACTGGAGAGGGGTAACGGCAACAATCTATCCCTCAATGCAAGCAAAACTAAAGAGCTGGTCATTGACTACAGGAAGCAAAGTACTATACATACCCCTGTCAGCATCAACGGGGCCGAGGTGGTGATGGTCAGCAGTTTCAAATTCCTACGGGTGTACCTCATCAAAACCTGTCCTGGTCCACTCACGTCGACGGCACCACCAAAAAAGCACAACAGCGCCTATACTTCCTCATGAAACAAAGGAAATTCGGCATGTCCACATTAACCCTCACCAACTTTTACAGATGCATCAGAGAAAGCATGCTATCTGGCTGCATCACAGCCTGGTATGGCATCTGCACGGCCCAGGACCGCAAGACACTTAAGAGATACGTGAACACCGCCCAGTCTATCACACGAATCTGCCTCCCATCGATAGACTCCATCGACATCTCCCGCTGCCTGGGGAAAGTGGGCAGCATAATCAAAGATCCTTCCCACCCGGCATACTCACTTTTCCAAATTATTCCATCGGACAGGAGATACATAAATCTGAGAACACGCACGGACAGACTCAAAAACAGCCTCTTCCCCACTGTCACCAGACTCCTAAATGTCCATCGTATTGACTGAACTCATTAACACTGCATCCCTGTATGCTTCCCCCGATGCCTGTGTTTATGGAGTTACATTGTATATCTTTTGTTGCCCTATTATGTATTTTCTTTTATTCCATATCCTTCCCATGTACTGAATGATCTGTTGAGCTGCTCGCAGAAAAATACTTTTCACTGTACCTCAGTACACATGGCAATAAACAAATTCAATCCAATCATCACTTCCACTAACTTCCGAATAACACAACCTCCAGAAACCCATCCTCATCAACGCCACTAACATCATAATGACAAAACCTCCAAAAATCCATCCACATCACCTCCACTAACTTCCCAATGACACACCCTCCAGAAACACATCTACATCACCTCCATGGATATCCCTACAAAACAAACTCAAGAAGCACGTTTTTATCACCTCCCTTAAATCCGCAATAACACACCCTCCAGAATCCCACCTTCATAACTTCCACTAACTTCCCAAAACCACAACTCCCATAAACCCATCCACATAACCTCCACTAACTTCCTAATAATACAACATTCAGAAACACATTCACAGCATGTCCACTAACTCATCAATAACAAAACCTCCAGAAATCCACCCACATCACCTCCACGCACTTCCCAATAACACAACCTCCAGGCACACATCCACATCACCTCCACTAACTCACCAATAACACAACCTCCAGAAACAAATTAACATCACCTCCATGAAAATATCAACAAAACAAACCCCAGAAGCACGTTTCTTTCACCACCCTTAAATCCGCAATAACACACCCTCCAGAAACCCACCTTCATCACTTCCACTAACTTCGAAAAACACAACCTCCAGAAATCCATCCACATCACCTCCAATAACTTCCCAATAAAACAACCTCCAAAATCATCCACATCACATCGACAAAGTCCGTTAGGCATTGACTTGAGTCGTAACGATGTGCTTCCAGAGGCTGAGCATGAAGCACCTAACCGCCATACTCCCAGAAAACTTTGATCCACTGCAATTCGCATACAGTCGCAACCAGTCCACATCAGACGCCATTTACCTGGTCATACACTCATCCCGAGAGCATCTTAAAAACAAGGACTCCTACATCATGCTCGTATTTATTGACTACAGCTCCGCCTTCAACACCATAATCCCAACCAAGCTCATATCAAAGCTCCAAAACCTTGGGCATGACTCTCCACTCTGCAACTGGATCCTCGGTTTTATAACCAAGAGACCTCAGAATGAACACCAACACCTCCTCCAAAATAGTCCTGAACACCGGTGCCCCGCAAGGCTGCGTACTAAGCCCCCTACTCTACTCCCTGTGCACACACACGACCGTGTGGCAAAACTTGGTTCCAACTCCATCTAAACGTTTGCTGACGATAGTGGGCCGGATGCCGAATTCCGATGAGCCAGAATACAGGAGGAAGATACAGAACCTAGTGGAGAGGGGTAACGGCAACAATCTATCCCTCAATGCCAGCAAAACTTAGGGGCTGGTCATTGACAACAGGAAGCAAAGTACTATACATACCCCTGTCAGCATCAACGGGGCCGAGGTGGTGATGGTCAGCAGTTTCAAATTCCTACGGGTGTACTTCATCAAAATCTGTCCTGGTCCACTCACGTCGACGGTACCACCAAAAAAGCACAACAGCGCCTATACTTCCTCATGAAACAAAGGAAATTCGGCATGTCCACATTAACCCTCACCAACTTTTACAGATGCACCAGAGAAAGCATGCTATCTGGCTGCATCACAGCCTGGTATGGCATCTGCTCGGCCCAGGACAGCAAGACACTTCAGAGATTCGTGAACACCGCCCAGTCTATCACACGAATCTGCCTCCCATCGATAGACTCCATCTACATCACCCGCTGCCTGGGGAAAGCGGGCAGCATAATCAAAGATCCTTCCCACCCGGCATACTCACTTTTCCAAATTATTCCATCGGGCAGGAGATACATAAATCTGAGAACACGCACGGACAGACTCAAAAACAGCCTCTTCCCCACTGTCACCAGACTCCTAAATGTCCATCTTATTGACTGAACTCATTAACACTGCGTCCCTGTCTGCTTCACCCGATGCCAGTGTTTATGGAGTTACATTGTATATCTTTTGTTGCCCTATTATGTATTTTCTTTTATTCCATTTCCTTCCCATGTACTGAATGATCTGTTGAGCTGCTCGCAGAAAAATACTTTTCACTGTACCTCAGTACACATGGCAATTAACAAATTCAATCCAATCATCACTTCCACTAACTTTCCAATAACACAACCTCCAAAAAAACATCCACAACACCTCCACTAACATCCCAATAATGCAATCTCCAGAAACACATCCACATCACCTCCACTAACTCCCCAATGACTTAACCCCCAGAACCTCATCCACATCACCTCCACTAATTTTCCAATGACACAATCTCCAGAAACTCACCCACAGCACCTACACTAATTTTCCAATAACAGAACTGGACATGGAATGAAAATTACCTGATTTCACGTTCGTTGGAAATTATAAAAATAATTGTGTGAGGCTGTGCAGAATTTCAATCTTAGAATGAGAATACTGCTATTGAGATGCTGCCAGATTGGGAATCAATGTGGATCAGTGAGCATAGGGATGGTGTGACTGGGATTGGGTAAGGGTTAGGATATGGACAGCAGAGTTGGGGGTGATCTGTGCTTTATTAAGATTTGTAACAGCAATTGGGTGACTAGAATTTAATCGCAATAGTCCAGTCTGGATTTAACACAGACACGGATGATGGATTATTCTACGGTTGGGGGTGAGGCCATGGCGTGTGTGCAGGATTAGGAATGGAGTACATCTGGCTATAAATAATGTCAGTGTCAAAGGGAGTGCGGACATTGTGAACAGACTCCGATTTCAGCCAGGGAGCACTATGTAGATAGTGCATATGTGCTGAGATTAGTGACTGGGGCTGAAGAATATTCAATCGTTCCAAGATGGAAATGACCACAGCAATAATACACTGAAAGTCGTTTATACAATAAATAACTGGACAGAGAGACTTACCAGGGACACCGACAACAGCGAAGAGGGGATAATAGCCCGCTTGAATTATCGACAGTGCGCCGTAGATCCAATATGGTGAAGGGAAAGGATATCGAGAAATCCAATAAAGACCGACGGATAAACTCCTCTCCATTGCTGTAACGTTGCTGTCGATAGTTCCCAGATTCTGATCCATTGCTGTAAAGTTCCTGTGGATAGTTCCCAGATTCTGATCCATTGCTGTAACGTTCCTGTGCATAGTTCCCAGATTCTGATCGATTGCTGTAACGTTCCTGTGGATAGTTCCCAGATTATGCTCCCTCCTCTCGGTCTCTCTGGAGCCGCTGATCTCTGTCAATGTTAGAATTGACGGTACCCCTGACAGTTTGGGATAACACAGTGAAAGGAACCGCTTTTTAATAGAAGAGAGAAACCCTCCCGTGACACGGTTAGGATCCATGGAGAATGACATTAATCACACTCACTAAGCAAACAGGCTCCGTTAACCCCTTTCAATCAATACGTTTTATATCACAATGAAGTAGAAGATTAACCGGGCCTGAATTGGCTGTGGGGCAGTGACTGAGGGATGCAGTGTGGAAATAGTGCAAACACTGACCCTGATATTCAATCCTCATTGATATCTGAGCGTTTCCAGGGGACTGGGGGATTGTCAATGTCCCATCCTGTTTATAAAAGGAGAGGGGGATACACCCTGGAGTGACAGAGGTCAGTATAATGTTAGTCACCAGGAAATTTCTAGTGTCAGAACGGAGGGCAGGGGCATGATTGGCAGAGAGGGAATGGTGTCACCCGTGACCAGCAGAACCAGGGACTGCATTCCTGTATCTGTGTGTGTGTGTCCCTGTGTGTCTCCCTGTATCTGTGTGTGTGTGTATGTCCCTGTGTCTGTCTCTGTATATATCTGTCTGTGTGTATCTATCTCTGTATCTCTCTGTCTGAGTGTATATGTCCCCGTGTCTGTCTCTGCACCTCTCTCTCTGTGTATCTGCCTCACTATCTCTCTCTGTATCTCTGTGTGTGTGTATATGTCCCTGTGTATGTCTCTGTATCTCTGTGCCTCTCTGTACCTCCCTCTGTATCTCCCTGTGTATATCTCTCTGGATCTCTCTCTGTATCTCTCTGTCTGTGTGTATCTACCTTGTGTCGGTCTGTGATTCGCTCTCTCTCTTCATGTATCTGTCTCTGTATCTGTCTCTGTATCTCGCTGTCTCTGTATCTCTCTCTGCATCTCTCTGTCTGTGTGTATCTGTCCCGTTGTCTGTCTCTGTATCTCTCTGTCTGTGTGTATCTATCCCTGTGTCTGTCTCTATACCTCTCTCTCTTTTCATGTATCTGTCTCTGTATCTGTCTCGGTATCTCGCTGTCTCTGTATCTCTCTTTGTACCTCTCTCTTTATCTCTCTCTGTATCTCACTCTGTATCTCTCTCCGTACCTCCCTCTGTGTCTCTCTCTGTAGCTCTCTCTGTACTTCTCTCTGTACCTCTCGCTGTCTATGTGTAGCTGTCTTTGTAGCTGTCTCTGTATCTCTGTATCTGACTCTGTATCTGACTCTGTATCTCTCTGTCTGTGTTTATCATCCCCTGTGTCGGTCTCTGTCCTCTCTCTCTTCATGTATCTGTCTCTGTATCTGTCTCTGTATCTCTCTGTCTGTGTGTATCTGTCTCTGCATCTCTCTGTCTGAGTCTATCTGTCGCTGTGTCTGTCTCTGTATTTCTCTGTCTGTGTGTATGTCTCTCCATCTCTCTCTGTATCTCTCTGTGTGTGTTTATGTCCCTGTGTCGGTCTCTGTATCGCTCTGTCTGTGCGCATCTGTCCCTCTGTCTGTCTCTGTATCTCTCTGTCTGTGTGTATTTGTCCCTGTGTATGTCTATATACCTCTCTCTCTTCATGTGTCTGTCTCTGTATCTATCTCTGTATCTCCCTGTCTCTGTATCTCTCTTTGTACTACTCTGTATCGCTCTCTGTATCTCACTCCGTATCTCTCTGTCTGTGTGTATCTGTCTCTGTATCTCTCTGTCTGAGTATATCTGTCCCTGTGTCTGTCTCTGTATTTCTGTGTCTCTCTGTGTCCTCTGTGTCTCCCTCTGTACCTCTCTCTGTATCTCTCTCTGTATCTCCCTGTCTGTGTGTATCTGTCCCTGTGTCTGTCTCTGTATCTCTCTGTCTGTGTGTATCTAACCCTGTGTCTGTCTCTGTACCTCTCTCTCTTCATGTATCTGTCTCTGTATCTGTCTCTGTATCTCTCTGTCTCTGTATCTCTCTTTGTACCTCTCTCTTTCTCTCTCTCTGTATCTCACTCTGTATCTCACTCTGTACCTCTCTCCTTATCTCTCCCTCTGTATCTCTCTGTGTCTCTCTCTGTAATTCTCTCTGTATCTCTCTCTGTACCTATCTCTGTATCTCTCGCTGTATCTCTGTCTCTGTGTATCTGTCTCTGTAGCTGTCTCTGTATCTCTCTGTGTCTCTCTCTATATATCTGTATGTGTGTATCTGTCTCTGTACCTCTCTCTGTATCTGTCTCTGCATCACTCTCTCTCCGTATCTCTCTCTGTCTCTCTTTGTATCTCTCTGTATCACGCTCAGAATCCCTCTCTGCATCTCTCTCTGTATCGAAATCTCTAAGTATCTCTCTGTCTCTGTATCACTCCCTCTTTGCCTCTCTCTCCCGATCTCTCTCTATCTCTCTCTGTATCTGTCTCTCTCTGTCTCTCTCTCTGTATCTCTCTGCACCTCTCTCTGCATCTGTCTCTGTATCCCTCTCTCTGTACCTCTCTCTCTGTACCCCCTTCTCTCTCCATCCCTATCTGTATCTGTCTCTGTTTCTCACTCTTTTCCTCTGTCTCTGTATCTCTCTCGGTTTTTCTCTATATCTCTCTGTCTATCTGTCTGTATCTCTCTCTATGTATCTCTCAGTATTTCTCGCTCTGTATCTCTCTCTCCGTAGCTCTCTGTGTCTCTGTCTCTGTATATCTTTCTCTGTGCCTCACCCTATATCGCTCTCTGTATCTCTCTGCATCTTTTTCTGTATCTCTGTCTCTGTCTGCCTTTCTCCGTATCTCTGTTTCTGAAAAAATGAAAATCGCGTATTGTCACGAGTAGGCTTCAATGAAGTTACTAAGAAAAGCCCCTAGTCGCCACATTCCGGCGCCTGTCCGGGGAGGCTGGCACGGGAATCGAACCGTGCTGATGGCCTGCTTGGTGTGTATCTGTATCTCTCTCTGTATGGGGAGGTTTTAAACTAATGTGGCAGGGGGATGGGAACCAGATTAGGAAATTAGAGGTCAGTAAAGAGGCTGAAACTGAAGTAGGGCACTAGATAATAAACTAAATGTGACTGAGGAGAAGAGTAGCCAGGGAAGAGATGATGATCGCAAAGGGACAGGTGGTCTGAGGTGCATTTGTTTTAATGCGAGAAATCTAGCACGAAAGGCAGATGAACTCAGGGCTTGGATTAGTAACTGGGAATATGATGTTATTGGTATTACTGAGACTTGGATGAGGGAACGGCAGGACTGGCAACTGAATATCCCAGGGTATTGATGCTTCAGGAGGGCTAGACAGTGAGGTAAAATGGGAGGAGGAGTTGCATTACTGGTCAGAGATGATATCACAGCTGTGATTAAGGAGGGAACGATGGAGGATTCGAGCACTGAGGCAATATGGATAGAGCTAAGAAATAGGAAGGGTGCAGTAACATTGTTGGGACTTTACTATAGGCCTCACAAAAGCGAGCGTGAAGTAGAGGTACAAATCTGTAGACAGATTACAGAACAATGTAGGCGCAAGAGGGTGGTCGTGATGGGAGATTTTAACTTCCACAACATTGAATGGGACTTATGTAGTGTTGGAAGCGTAGATGGAGCAGAGTTTGTATGGGACATCCCGTAGGGTGTTTTAGAGCAGTATGTAAATAGTCAACTCGGGAGGGGGCCATACTGGACCTGGTATTGGGGAATGATCCCGGCCAGGTGGTTGACGTTTCAGTCGGCGATTACTTTGGGAATACCGATCACAATTCCATTAATTTTAGAATACTCATGGACAAAGACGAGAGTGGTCCTGAAGGAAGAGTGCTAAATTGGGGAAATGACAACTATAACAAAATTCGGCAGGAGCTCGGGAATGTGAATTGGGAGCAGCTGTTTAAGGGTAAATCCACATTTGAAATGCGGGAGTCTTTTAAGGAAAGGGTGAATAGAGTACAGGACAGACATGTTCTTGTGAAAATGAAAGATAGAAATGGCAAGATTAGGGAAAATGGATGACGGGTGGAAATGTGAGACTTGCGAAGATGAAAAAGGAAGCATACATAGGATCGAGGCAACTCAAAACTGATGAAGCTTTGGAGGAATATCGGAAAGTAGGACAAATCTCAAACGCGCAATAAAGATGGCTAAAAGGGGTCATGATATATCTTTGGCTAACAGGGTTAAGGAAAATCCCTAAGCCTTTTATTCGTATATAAGGAGAAAGAGGGTAACTAGAGAAAGGTTTGGCCCACTCAAAGACAAAAGTGGGAATGTATCCGTGGAGTCAGAGGAAATTAGTGAGCTTCTTAATGAGTACTTTGCATCGGTATTCATCAAGGAGAGGGACATGATGGGTGTTGAGGCTAGGGATGGATGTTTAAATACTCTAGGTTATTTCGGTATAAGGAAGGGGGAGGTTTTGGGTATTCTAAGAGGCATTAAGGTGGACGTCCCCAGGACCGGATGGATCTATCCCAGGTTACTGAGGGAAGCGAGGGACGAAATAGCTGTGGCCTTCACAGATATCTTTGCAGCATCCTTGAGCACGGGCGAGGTCCCTGAGGACTGGAGAATTGCGAATGTTGTCCCTTTATATGAGGAGGGTAGCAGGGATAATCCAGGGAATTATAGACCTGTGAGCTTGACGTCAGTGGTAGGCAAACTGTTGTAGAAGATACTGAGGGATACAATGTTTTCACATTTGGAAGAAAATAGACTTATCAGTGATGGGCAGCATGGTTCTGTGCAGGGAAGGTCATGTCTTATAAACATAATATAATTCTTTGAGGAAGTGCCAAAGTTAATTGATGAGGGAAGGGCTGTAGATGTCATATACATGGACTTCAGTAAAGCATTTGATAAATTTTGCACGGCAGGTTGATGGGAAAAGTGAAGTCGTATGGGGTTCAGGGTGTATTAGCTAGATGGATAAAAATCTGTCTGGGCAACAGGAGACAGAGAATAGTGGTGGAAGGGAGTATCTCAAAATGGAGAAAGGTGACAAGTGGTGTCCCACAGGGATCCGTGCTCGGACCTCTGTTGTTTGTGATATACATAAATGATCTGGGCGAAGGTATATGTGGTCTGATGAGCAAGTTTGCAAATGATACTAAGATAGGTGGAGTTGCAGATAGCGTGGCGGACTGTCTGAGAATACAGCAAAATGGGGACTTCCGGTGGCGGCGATGACGAAGGAAGCCGCACATTTGGGAGCTCCCGATACAACAGACTTTTCAGCTCTTTTTAGAGCCCAAAAAGGGAATTTTTTCGACCTCTCCCGGTGAGAGAATGTATGGTGATCAACTTTCTCCACATTTCATGACTCGAACTCGGAGTGGAAACGGGGAAAAAACGGCAGCAGCTCCCCAGACAAAACGGGGGAAGGATTCCAAGATGGCGGCCGGCGGAGCACCAGAGGAGTGGAGGCTGTGGGCGCAGGAGCAGCAAGCTGTTCCCCTGCGCTGTTTCGCATATTTTAAGGCTGAGGTGCAGAGCTCTCTCCAGGAAATGAATAAAAAGCTTTCAGAGGTTCAGACGACCCATGGTGCTGCCATTCAGGCGTTGCAGGCGCAGGCCGCTGAACGAGAGGAGGAGGCCGTGGTCCTCGTGAGTAAGGTGGAGGGGCACGAGGCACTTCATAAGAAGTGGCAAGACTGCTTCGAGGATCTTGATCACCGCATGAGGCGCAAGAATCTGAGGATCTTGGGCCTTGCGGTGGGGCTGGAGGGGTCGGATCTGACAGCCTACGTGGCCAAGATGCTGAATTCGCTAGTGGGGGCAGCATCTTTCCATCTGCCCCTGGAGCTGGACGGAGCCAACAGAGTGCTGGCCAGGAGGCCTAAGAGAATGAATCACCGCGTGTGGTGCTGGTGAGGTTCCACCGGTTCAGTTATCAGGAGTGTGTGCTGCGCTGGGCCAAGAGGGTGAAGAGCAGCAATTGGGCGAATGGGGTAGTACGGATCTACCAGGATTGGAGTGCAGAGGTGGCTAAGCGGCGGTCCAGGTTTAATTGGACGAAGGATGTGCTCTATCAGAAGAAAATAAAGTTTGGAATTTTGCAGCCTGCGCGCTTGTGGGTAACTTATTTGGAGCAGCATTATTATTTTGATTCCACAGAGGAGGCGTGGGCAATCGTGCGGACGGAGAAGCTGGACTCGTACTGGGGGTTGTGGGGTCGGTTGTAATGCTTTATTGCTGGATTTTGCTGTTGCTGTGAATTTTCGGAATTTTGTAATTTTGATATGGTTATTTATTGGGGTTCTGTTCTGTTTTTTGTTAGGGGCATTGTTTAAGTTTTGTAGTTTGCGGGGGGTGAGGATGGTTGGGGGGTTTGTTTTATTCTGTATAGGGTTGGTGGTATGGAGTGGGGCTGGTATTTGGGAGCTGCGTCAGAAGGGTGAGGTGGGGCAGTGCGAAAGCGCGGGATTTCCTCTGGTTTCTCACGTTACGGGGCTGGCGGGTGGAGATTATGACGGGGAGGCTGGGCCTCAACTGGTTGCTCCCTGAGCAGGAGCGGTGCCTTGAGGAGTGACAGGATGGGGGATGATCCCACTCTGGAAGGGGTTGGATTTTTGGCGGGAGTTTCCGGTATCAACAGAAGTTAGCTGACCCACGGAAGTACAATGGAGGATGGTTCGCGGCTAGGAGGGTTCCAAGCCTAGGGGGGAGGGGGGAGGGGAATACCGGGTTGCTGCTGGCAGTGTCAGGAAGGTGCTGGTGTGGGCCGGGGGGACAGAGGTGAGGTGTTGTCGCCGTGGGGACTGTGTCGGTCGTGGGGTGCTGGCCTGGGGCGGGCAGTCGATGGGCTATGGCTAGCCGACGGGGGAGGGGGGCGGTACGCCCTCTGATCCGGTTGGTCAACTGGATTGCGAGAGGACTGAATGGGCCGGTGAAGCGGTCTAGGGTACTTGCTCATCAGAGGGGGCTAATGGCAGATGTGGCAATGCTTCAGGAGACACACATGAAGGTGGCGGACCAGGTCCATCTGAGGAAGGGGTGGGTGGGGCAGGTTTTCCACTCTGGGTTGGATGTGAAGAACCGGAGAGTGGCGATTCTGGTGGGGAAAATGTGTCGTTTGAGGTAACTGAGGTGGGTGGCGGATAAGCGGGGTAGGTTTGTTAATGTAAGGGGCAGGCTACAGGGAGAGAAGGTGGTACTTGCTAGTGTATATGCCCCAAATTGGGATGATGCGGGCTTTATGAGGCTTATGCTGAGACGTGTCCCGGATCTAGAGGCGGGAGGTCTGATTATGGGGGGGCGGGACTTCAATACGGTGTTGGATCCTTCACTGGATCGGTCCAGTTCAAGGGCGGGTAGGAGGCCGCTGGCGGCCAAGGTACTGAGAGGGTTTATGGACCAGATGGGAGGGGTGGACCCATGGAGGTTTGTGAGGCTGAGGGCATAGGAGTGCTCTTTCTTCTCCCATGTACATAGGGTTTATTCTCGGATAGACTTCTTCGTGGTGAGTAGGAGACTGATTCCGAGAGTGGAGGAGGCCGAATATTCGGCCATTGCAATCTCCTACCACGCTCCGCATTGGATGGAGTTGGAGATGGGGGAGGTGCGGGACCAGCGCCCGTTGTGACGGTTGGATGTGGGGTTGTTGGTGGAGGAGGAGGTGTGCAGGAGTGTCCGGGCAAGTATTGAGGGGTACCTCGAGGTGAATGATACGGGGGAGGTCCGGGTGGGGATGGTCTGGGAAGCCTTGATGGCAGTGATTCGTGGGGAGCTGATATCCATTCGGGCACACAGGGAGAGGAGCGAGAGGAATGAGAGGGATAGACTGGAGGGGAAGATGCTGTAGGTAGATAGGAGGCACGCGGAGGCACCAGAGGAGGGATTGTTGGGGGAGAGGCGCAGCGCACAGGCTAAATTTGATTTGCTGACCTCTAGAAAGGCGGAGGCACAGTGGAGGAAGGCAAAAGGGGTAGTGTATGAACATGGTGAAAAGGCGAGTAGGGTGCTGGCTCATCAGTTCCACAAGCGGGATGCGGCGAGGGAAATTGCTGGAGTGAGAGATAAGAGTGGGAATGTGGTGCGGAAGGGGGTAGAGGTGAATGAGGTCTTCAAGGACTTTTATGGAGAACTGTACCGGTCGGAGCCAACGGTGGAGAGGAGGGGAATGGAGAGGTTTCTTGACGGGCTATCTTTCCCGAAAGTGCAGGAGGTGCAGGTGGAGGGGTTTGGTGCGCCGATTGAGCTGGATGAGCTGGTTAAGGGGATCGGGCAGATGCAGTCAGGAAAGGCGCCGGGGCTGGATGGGTTTCCTCGTGGAGTTTTATAAATAGTTTGAGGACCTAGTGGGCCCCTAGCTGGTGCGGACTCTTAATGAGGCGTGGGAAGGGGGGACTTTGCCACCGACGATGTCGCGGGCGCTGATTTCTTTAATCTTAAAGAGGGACAAGGACCCCCACCAGTGTGGTTCATACAGGCCCATATCTCTTCTTCTGTCGTTGGTACCAATGCAACCCACGACCTCTGTCTGTTACCACTGCCTATTCAGAATGTCCTTCAAGGGTTTTCCGATGTTCATGACACTGGCACCAGTCAGGCCAAATGGCATCCTGGACACAGAGATACGGCGGTAGAAACGCTCATTGGACTTCTCACAGTGCAATGACCTTGTTTCTCTTGCATTCCCCAGATAAAACGTCGTTTCCAGCGTTTTCAAAACAGATAAACTGTCCTTGAATGCAATACATGCTGTTTCTTTCCTAATCTGCTGATTCCCCCTCATTATTACTGGTGCTCCCAAATTTTTACAATGCACATTAATGATCTGGAAGAAGGTACTGAAGGCACTGTTGCTAAGTTTGGAGATGATACAATGAACTTCAGAGGGACAGGCAGTATGGAGGAAGCAAGGGGGCTTCAGAACGTTATGCTGGGATAGAGTGGACGTGGAAAGGAAGTTTCCACTTGTAGGAAAAACTAGAACCGGATGACACCATCTCAGACTAAAGGGACTGCCCTTTCAAACATAGATGAGGAGGGATTTCTTCATCCCGAGGGTGGTGAATCTGTGGAACTCTGACGCAGAAGGCTGTGTAGGCCAATTCACTCAGTGTCTTTAAGACATATATATATAGGTGATTGATCAATAAGGGGATCAGTGGTTATGGGTAGAAGGTTGCAGAATGGGGATGAGAACGTTCCAGCCATGATTAAATGGCGGAGCAGACTCCATGGGCCAAGTGGCATAATTCTGCTCCTCTGTCTTATGGTCTTATTCCCCCTTTAACTGCCAATATAATACTCTTCTTTTTCTACACTGACTTCCCTCTCCACACCTTAAATTACCCTCCACTACTTTCACTTCTTCACAATTTTGTTCTTTCCCGCTCATCTCTCATCTTATTTCCCACCTTCATTTTCCATACCTTTTTTCAACATCTCGGTTTCCACTCTTTACTTTCCCTCCCAGACACTCTTCAATTGTCAACAATCAACTCTGTGAGCTTCCCGACATGTTGCACTATTTCGAACTCCTCCCACATCAAGCTATTCATCTCGTGTACTTTACTTTCCTCTCAATATACTTTCTTTCTTCTCTCCACCCCTCTAATGTCCATTACTCTACCCTCAACTTTTCTTATTCATCTCTCAGTTCGACTAGAATTTTCAAATGTAAAATGAAATTGATTAACATACAAAGCTATGCGGAGGCACAGGTAGTGTTGAGGAATCAGGGGCCGACATAAGGTCTTGAGAAGTCAAGCGGGTGGGCAAAGAAGTAGCAGATTGAATACAATGGGCAAAAGTATGAGAACATGCACTTTGGTAGAATGAATGGATGCACATACTATTTTCTATGTGTAAAAATTCTGAGAAAATGAGAAGCACACGTCCTTGCCGAAGATGACCTTAACATTAACGTGCAAGTTCAGTCAGACGTTAGGAAGGCAAATGCAATGTTAGCATTTATGTTGAGAGGATAGAATACAAGAGCAGTGATGTACTTCTGTACTTGTATAATGTTATGGTCAGACCCCATTAGGAGTATTGTCAGCAGTTTGGGGCCCAGTATCTCAGACAGGATGTGTTCGTCTTGGAAAGAGTCCAGAGGGTGTTCAGAAGAATGAGGGCTGGAATGGAGAGCTTGCCGTAAGGAGCAGTTGGGGACTCTGGGCCTGTACTAGTGTTTTGAAGGATCAGGGTGGATCTTGTTGAAACTTACAGAATACTGAGAGGCCTGGATAGATTGGTCGTTGAGAGGACTGTTCCACTGGTGAGAAAAACTAGAACACGAAGACACAGTATCAGACAAAAGGGACGATACAAAAAACTGCGTTGAGGAGGAAGTTCTTCAACCAAAGGGTACTGAATCTGCGGAACTCTTTGCTGCAGATGGCTGTGAAGGCCAACACGCTGTCTCTAATACAGAGATAGATAGGTTTTCGAATAAGAAGGAGGTCAAGGCAGGTAAGAAACATAACAACCATGACTGAATGGCCGAGCCGACTCGATGGGCGAAAGGCCTAATTATGTTCCTATACCCAATGGACTTATGGTCGGATGATATTGATTTGGAGCGCGGGGGGGGGGGGGGGGGGGGGGGGGGGGGGGGGTGCTGTGTGGGGTCGTCAGGGCGATGGTAGCTATTTTGGTAGAAACTAACTCCTTTGAACGTTCGGTATGAATGGAAACAGACTTAAGACAATCATCAAATGTATCACAGAGATAAAGAAGCGATGAAAGGTTATGAGGTTGGATAGAATTGTTTGGGGTATCTGAAACGACAAAACCTTCCTCTGAGCTGAAAATTCATATTCATTATTCGAGTAACTAAATCTGTCGATCTATTTCCGAAGTTCCTATCTCCATCATGTTGCTCCTCCTGGCCAAATCAATGCACCCTTGACCTTGTTTCGTCCTCCCACTCTGATGAATTTTAACTGAGCCGAAATATCTGCCCACCAATATCACTTGAAACAACGATTTCGGTGGTCAATATTTTCACTGACCTATATTGATACTCCTCAGGCGGAAAGAAAAACAGAAACAACAATGTTACATTCCAACAAGTGTTTATATATTTTCATTATGGCGTCGCCCTGCCTGGCACATCACTGTATCCAGTGCCATCAGCTGGAACCACTAATTGTGTTGTATCTAATCAGTGCCTTGTCCAGGTGTAACAAGACATCCCTGTGTGTGTGCTGACCTGCCTGTGAATCAAAGACCGACATTCCATTTCACGCATCTATTACTTGCCCAAATTGCATGCTGGCTTTTAATGTCTGATTCACGGGGACCCCACCTCTCATGAAACTCCTCTGCGCGGCATATTTCTGCTGTCTTTCTGCATTTGAATAATATTGAGGACCTTTCTTCTTCCCAGCAATGTATAACATCACATTCCATATATTCCATGATATTCCATTTGCCAAGCCTATGTTCATTCACCCAATCTGTCTATGTCCCTCTGTAACTCTGATCCATCCTCACCACTTGTCTTCCAAGTTATTGTCGCGTGAGCAGAGCAGAGCACATACGAGATGTGAGAATTAGAGCCACAAACAAATAGTAGTGACTCAAAGAGTGGAGGTAAATTGAAGATGGGGCAAAGTGAAATAGATTTCCTGCAAAAGGGAAACAGAATAAGAGAGAAAATAAATTTGGAAACATGAATGGGGAAGGACCAGCTAAAAATAATCTGGGGAAACTGAAAGGAACAAAGACGAACAATCTTTAATAAGAATAAGGACTGTGACTGTGACATTGTGAGTGAGGGGATGATACAACGGAATGGGCAATTAGTGCCCAGTATCCAAATGCAAAAACGATGTTGATCGCCATGGTTTTGAAACAAGCAACATTGTATATTTAAATGTAGTCGCCATCTTTGAGTTTCGAGCCTGATCCTAAGATTGTGATGTAATCCCCAATGAGACATACAGTGAGAGCGCAGCTGCTGCCAGTAAATTGTTTGTTGAGCAACCTGTGAAAACCATCATTAGGGATGTATAGACCTCGCATCACTAAGCATCCAGTTTAATATAAATAAACCGATCATGACATTTTACTGTGTCAAACACCAGGGGACAGACCTTCACCAACACCAGCACGAGTCCTTGACACAGAAAATGCGTCCGACAAAATCTTTCGAGTTGGCAGCTGTGTACTATCCTGTACTCGCAACGGTGGGCGTTCCTGGTAAATTACTTTTAGATATTGAAATGTTGAACCTGTTTCTGTTTAATGTTCAAAACCGGCCAAATGTATTGTGGTGACCTTCAATTTTGTGTTAAACATGGTGATGATTTTTTAACGTTCTTCAGTTTGAACATTATAATAACTATCTGATCTGGAAAATTCATTGCAGATTATCTCTGAATGCGTCCTTTGTCGTACTGCATTACCGTGCTAATATGTTATTTTATTCACAGACAATTGCATTTTAATATGTTTTCTTCTGATTGTTTATATTTGTCAGATATACTGCAAAGCCCTTTTCCCCCTTTCTGGACTCTCTTACTTCCGACCAGCTTCATGTTTAATGATCTACTCCCTTTCAAATATAGCGCAGTGTGTTATTTCTGCTCCTTTCCGCTCCGTTTCCGATCGTCTTTACAGAGCGGTTGATCAGACTGCTCCTTCACATCATTGGTTTTTTCTCTGCCTTTCTGCTCATCATTCTTATTTTCTGTCCCCTTAAACCATTAACCACGGACATTATCAGCTTCCCATCTCGGCTTTCTCGCCAGATTTAATGTATTCATTGGAACAGCTAATTCAACGCCATCAGAAGTCTCAAACGTAGCATTACAGCTGAGAGATGGTAATCCACAATGTGTGCCACCACCAAGCACTGGGCAGTCAGGAGATTATAGCAGAACGCCGGGAGTGTGGATATCAGTACATGGAACTTCAAATGAATCTGATTGTAGCAGATGCTCTATATTGAATGTTGACCAGTTATAGATCATAGAATGATATCATAGAATCATAGAGTTTACAGTGCAAAAGGAGGTCGTTCAGCCCCACTAGTCTGCACCGGCCCTTGGAATGAGTATTCCGCTTAAGGCCGAAGCCTCTACCCTATCCCCATAACCCAGTAACCCCATCAAACTCTTTTTGGACACTAAGGGCAATTTATCATGGCCAATTCATCTAACCTGCACATCTTTGGACTGTGGGATAAAACCGGAGCATCCGGAGGAAACCCACGCAGACACGGGGAGAACGTGCAAACTACGCACAAACAGTGACCCAAGCCGGGAATCGATTCTGGGACCCTGTGATTGTGAAGCAACACTGCTAACCATTATGCTACCGCGTCGTTCTTTTGACAATATCACCTTACCTTTCTATAACCTGGCGGTAGCATAGTGGTCAAAAAAATGTAAGGTTAAGGGGGGGAGGTGTTGTTGGGTTACAGTATAGGATGGATACGTGAGTTTGAGTAGGGTGATCATTGCTCTGCACAACATCGAGGGCCGAAGGGCCTGTTCTGTGCTGTACTGTTCTATGTTCTATGTTCTAACTGTTGGTTGACAGCTCCACGGTCCCATTTTCGATTCCTGGCTTGGGTCACTGTATGTGTGGAGTCTGAACGTTCCCCCCGCTTCTATGTGGGTTTCCTCCCACAAGTTCTGAAATATGTGCCTGTTACATATGTATTTAACGTTCTTAATTTTCTCTCTGTGTACCCAAACATGTGGCGACTTCCACAATAACCTCATCGCAGTGTTAATCTGCGCCTCCACGTGACATAATTATTACAAGTCTTTTCAATTCTACTTCTCACAGTGAACGTCGTTACAATCGCAATCCTGTCTTTCAAAGACTGTGGCCTCTCCAAATGCATCACCCGCTATCTTATAGCCATGGCGGCAGCCGATCTCATGATTATCGTCTGGAATGTAATCTTACATCGCATTGCTACAATATATTGGGATTACACTTTCCTGCTCGACACTCCCGTGTGCAGATTCATTCTCTTCATGTCTCCAGCTGCAATAGACATTTCTGTTTGGTTGACGGTCTCTTTTACCTTTGATCGCTTGGTGGCCATTTGCTGTCAGAAGCTGAAAACCAAATACTGCACCGAGCAAACTGCTGTTGTTGTTATCGCCACTGTCAGCTCGCTGCTCTGCTTGAAGAACATTCCCTGGCCCTTCCTGTATTCCTCCTATTCCAACTGGATGCCGCGGGGATGCAGGCTGTCCACAAATGTTTTCCTTGAGCCG
Source organism: Scyliorhinus canicula (assembly GCF_902713615.1). NCBI lineage: Eukaryota > Metazoa > Chordata > Chondrichthyes > Carcharhiniformes > Scyliorhinidae > Scyliorhinus > Scyliorhinus canicula. Next base: position 647,591 of record NW_024055730.1, read on the forward strand.
ATTTGGATTGCATTTTCTTGGATTGAGCAGCTGCTAACCCCAGTGATTCCATTCTTTCTGATTTTTTTCTTTAATATTGTCACCGTCAGACGCATTTTAATAGCCAGTCGCGGCCGAATGAGCCTGCGGCAGCACAGCAATGACAGGGGTGAAAAGGATCCTGAGCTGATCAACCGGAGACGATCTATTGTGTTACTCTTTGCAATATCCAGTAGTTTTATCCTGCTCTGGATGACAACAGTTATATATTTCATGTACGTTAGAATTAAGACGGCCTTCAGGAGCAGATACCTATTTACGACCTTTCCTGAATTTCAAGAGGCTGGGATTATGATGCAGCTTCTGAGCTCCTGCACAAACACAGCTATTTACACAATAACCCAGAGAAAGTTCAGAAACCTGCTGCTCAGTGCGATAAAATATCCCTTTACACTGATAGTCAAATTAGTGAAATGTGGGGGGAAACATTACTAAAGACGGAACTCCCATTCTCCTTGTTCCATTTCACGTTCATTAACATTATCACCCAATATTACTAAATCCAATCAGCAGAAGATCAAATAATTTAAACTGTTTTTTTAAAAACAATACATTTGTTGTAAAAAATAACCAGCATTAAATTGACCAACATCTGCAATCCAATGACTGAAGAAAATACATCCACTAGGCGTAGCATACTGCAATATTGTAATCAGTTCATTTGTCAAATTACTTCACAACACTGATAGAGATGTACAAATCACATGGGTCCAACAGATTTTGATGCGGATTTCTACCGATAAGGATTGTTTTCGTTGGAAAGACGGAGGTTGAGGGGGGGGGGGACCTGATTGAGGTCTACAAAATGATGAGAGGTATGGAGAGGGTGGATAGCAACAAGCTTTTTTAAGAGTGGGGGTGTCAATTACAAGGGATCACGATTCAATGTGAGAGGGGGAAAATTTAAGAGAGATGTGCGTGGACATTTTTTTACGCAGAGGGTGGTGGGTGCCTGGAACGCTTTGCTAGCGGAGGTGGTAGAGGCGGACAGGATAGCATCATTTATGATGCATCTGGACAGATAGATGAACGGGCGCGGAACAGAGAGAAGTAGGTCTTTGGAAAATCGGCAACAGGTTTAGATAAAGGATGTGGATCGGCGCAAGCTGGGATGGCCGAATGGCCTGTTCCTGGGCTGTAATTTTCTTTCTTGTTTGTTTTTTCTTGAACAATTCTACTAATTAATCCCAGTTTATGGCGCATTTTTCCGTAATTCTCTTCACTTATTTATGATTATACTGAACACATACTCATTATTCAGGACCTGGAATCAATTAAAAATGTTAGACAATTTTAAACGAAAAATGTATTGTATTGATTGTCGTGAGAACATGCTTACACTTCGAATAACTTTCTGTTATAGGTCTGCAACAATGTTCATTACATTTGTAGTCAAGATATTATTGTAATGACAGAAGTAAACTGCGAGGGAGAAAGTTCAGAGGAGCAGTTCATGTCCGCATGCTGTAGTCTATGTGGGCAGATTCAGAATATGGTTAGAGATGTCAGAAGCCGGACGGGTAGTAGAGATGGCATTGAAACATTGCCGCAGAGAAGAGAATCATCAGTTGCGTTGCGGTGGAGGATGAAAACGGGATGGAGATGGAAATGGGGGAGGATGTTGTACTCCCACGTGGTCAACGCTGGAGACTCCTTTATAATAGGTAGAGGGGAGGGGAAAAGATGGTGAAGTGGAACGGCGGTCGAATCGTAATTGCTGTCGAGATACGTGATTAGTAATTGGCTAACCAGCGGGTTCCTTGAAGAGCTTGAAAAATGGTACGATAAAGGGACGAAAATGAGATGGATGCTCCATGATGAGTGGAGGAATGACAGTGAGGTATTGAGGTGGTTATTGAGTTGTTAGTAGAGGTGGAAAAGTGGACAATGAAGGCAATGCAGCGGCGTGGATATAATTGCGCATATCCGAGTTTCAAAGGTTTGGTAGCCGTAAGTGAACGGATTAAGGCATTGTTGTGTGGAGAATGTGCAAGTGTGGGTGCGGACAGGGGAGTAATATTTGGAGCGGTGGAGTGGAAAGCTTTGGTCAAGTGCCTTGTTGACAGGATGCCTGCTTATTTGAAGGGATTAATAGAGTACTTGCAGATATGAGGGTGTGGTTAGGTATGAAGGATAACTGATGGTGAGCTGCAATGTGAGGAAATATAGGAGGGAAGGGGTGTGACAACAGAAGGTCAAGACGGTGGGGTTTCTGTACAGGGTCATGCTAGGACTGATTGGATAGATTGCGCTGGTGAGTGTCTGGATGACAGTGGACTTATGGAATTGGGAATAAACGCTACAGAAGGATTTAAGGAGTTGGAGGTGTACGCATAGAGGTAGTATGGGCAGAGAGTGAATGTTGTTTGGAAAAGCAGGGTGCAGGTACAGAGGGGGTGTACGGATAGAGGTGGGAGAGGAGTGAGTGAAAGCTGTTTGCAGAACCAGTGTCCAGCTGCAGAGGGCATGTCTACGTATAGAGGTGGTATAGTGGTATCGGAGTGAGGCAAAGTTGTTTGGGGAAGCAGGGTGTAGGTACGGACGGGGTGTTTAGATACATGTAGCATACACATAAGATAGGAGCAGAAGGAGAACTTTAGGCCCTTCGAGCCTACTCCGCTATTCATCACGATCATGACTGATCGTCCAACTGAATAGGCGAATCCTGGTTTCTCCCCATAGCCTTTGATCCCATTGTCCCCAATGCTACATCCAGCCACATCTTGAATATATTCAAAGTTTTACATCAACTACGTCCTGTGGTAATGCATTCCACAGGACCAGCACTCTTTGTGTGAAGAAATGTCTCCTTATCTCGGTCCGAAATAGTTTACCCTGAATCCTCAGGCTGTGACCCCTGGTTCGGGACACACCCATCATTGGTAACATCTTGGCTGCATCGTCTTGTTAGAATTTTATAAGTCTCTATGAGATCCTCCCTCGTTCTTATGAACTCCAGCGAGAACAATCCCAATCTTGTCAATATCTCCTCATATGACAGTCCCGCCATCCTGGAAATCAATCTGGTAAACCTTCGCTGCAATGCGTCGAGAGCAAAAACATCCTTCCTCAGAGAACGAGACCAAGACTGAACACAAACCTCCAAGTGTGGCCTCACCAAATCCCTGTACAATTGCAGCAACACATCTCTGTTTCTATACTCGAAACCTCTTGCAATGAAGACCAACATACGATTAGCCTTCTTTACCGCCTGCTGCACCTGCATGTTTGCCTTCAGCGAATGGTGCACTGTAATACCCAGGTACCACTGCACAACCCCCTCTGCCAACCATTCAGGGAGTAATGTGTCTTTCTGATTTTGCTTCCAAACTGAATAACCTCACACTTATCCAAATTATACAGCATCTGCAATTCGTTTGCCCATTCGCCCAACCTGTCCAGATCTTGCTGTAGTATCTCTGACCCTCGTCACAATTCACCCTCCCAACTAATTTGTTATCATCTGCAAACTCTGAGATGTCATATTTCCTTCCATTATCCAAATCATTAATATATACTGTGAATAGCTCGGGTCCCAGCGCCGATACCTGTGGTACCCCACTGGTTACTGTCTGCCAAATTGAAATGGACCCATTAATTCTTTCTCTTTGTTTCTTCTCTGCCAACCAGTTTTCTGTCCACCTCAAAACGCTTCCCCCAATCCCATGTGCTTTAATTTTGCACGATAATCTCTGTCATTGTCAAACACCTTCTGAAAGTCCAAATATACCACATCGACTGGCTCCCCCCCTTGTCAACTGTGTTGGTTACCTCTTCAAAGAATTATAACAGATTTATCAAGCATGATTTTCCCTTCAGTAATCCATGCTGACTCTTATTGATCCTGCCATAGCTTTCTGAATGTTCCGCTATTAAGTCCTTGATAATGGGTTCAAGCATTTCCCCCACTGCCGATGTTAAGGTTACTGGTCTATAATTCCATGCTTTCTCTCTACCTCCCTTATTGAATATCGGGAAGACCGTCATATAGGCCGAACATGCTAAATTTTAAACATCTTCGAGGCTGCTTACGCGTAAATACTACACATATTGTGGGCAGCACGGTAGCGTTGAAGCCAAGTTTGTTGAAATATTAAACACCTAAGAAGCCAAGCATGGGGACATTTTAAACATCTTTGAGGGCGAGCATGGATAAATTTTAAACAACTTAGAGGCCGAGCATGGCTAAATATTAAACATCTTCGAGGCCAAGCTAGGCTTAATTTTAAACGTAGCTGCTGCGTATGTCTAACTTTTAAATATCTTCCAGCTCGAGCATGGCCAAATTTTAAAGATCTTCTAGGCCGAGGATGAATTAATGTTCAACAACTTCGAGGTCGAACAAAATTAAATTTTAAACATCTTTGAGGCCGAGAATGTTTAAATTTTAAACGTCTTAGAGTCCGAGGATGGATAAATTTTATCCATCCTCGAGGCTAAGTATGGCTAAATTTCAAACCTCTTTGAGGCAGAGGATGGCTAAAGTTTAAAAATCAATGTCGAGCATAGCTAAATTGAAAACACCTTCAATGACCAGCATGAATAAATTTTAAGAATCTTTGAGCCCGAGCATGAATACATTTAAACATCTGAGACGCCGGCCATGGCTAAATAATAAAACGTCTCAGAGCCCGAATAAGGCTACGTTTTCAACATCTTAGAGAACGGCGCTGGTTAAATATTAAACGTCTAAGAGGCAGAGAATGGCTAAATTTTAAAGTTCTTCGTCCCGAGCATGGCTAAATTTTTACGTCTTAGGAGCCTCTTATAGCTAAATTTTAAAAAGCTTCGAGACCAAGCATGGCTAAATTTGAAGCGTCACAGAGGTTAGATGGCTAAATTTTAAACATCTTAAGGGCCGCTCTTATCTAAATTTTAAACATCATCGAGGCCAAGCGTGGCTAAATTTTAGAAGGCTTAGAGGCCAAACATGGTTAAACTTTAAACGTCTGTGACGCCGAGCGTGGCACAATTTTAAACGTCTTATAGGCCGAGCATGGCTCAATTTTAGACATCTTCGAGGCCCGATCACGGTTCAGTGTTAACCGTCTTAGAGACCGAGCATGGCTAGATTTTAAACATCTTCGAAGCCGAGTAGGTGTAAATATAAATATCTGCGAGTCAGAGCATGGCTAAATTTTAAAGGTCGCAGACTCCGAGCATGGCGAAATAACAAAAAGTCTTAAAGGCAGAGGATGTGAGAGTACCTTTAAGAAATTGGTGTTGATGACATGTATCTTTAAGAAATAGGTGCTAATCAGTGACGTCAGGGTGTGGGTGGAGCTGGGATGTCTGTCTGCTTTTTACTTTCGTTATAGGCTGTTTGCTGCAGGGCGTGTTTTAGTTTTGTTCACAGAGCTTGAAAGCTGCGGTCACAGCCAGAAGCGGTATTAGTCTTTCGCTCTGTCATCTTCAAGACTAAATCGATCCTTTGGTTATTTAAAACTAATAACTGCTCTTTGTAGTGGTTGTTTGTCAATCTTATGGATGTTAAAGGGAAAGCTTTAGGATTACTTCGTGTTGTATTTCTTGGGGGCTGTATTTGAACGAATGCTTGCTAAGGTGTTCACTGTATGTTTTAAAAAGGTTAACTTGAATCCATAGAATAAACATTGTTTTTCTTTAAAAAATACTTTTCAATTTCTGCTGTGCCACCTTTGTAGAGTGAGCCGCGTGCTCCCCATACCTCAATTGATTAAAATGTATGGGTCAGGTGAAATCTATGATACACTTTGGGGTTCTCAACTCCCTGGCCCATATGAAATTGGTGGCTCGAGGTGGATCACAATCTATCTATTGGATTGGCTTTGTGAATTTAAATACAATGAAAGGTGAGTATATTGTCGTTGCTTTTCAGGTGTGGTATTCTATTAGGGACTGTGTTGTGGACAATTTCTCTTTCAGAGGCTCTGAAGTTTTTGGGGGTGGAGACCGTCACACGCAGTACCCGACGGACAGGCTTAAAAACAGACAGTGATGGCAAAAACATTAGCATTAACATTACCTTTCAAAATTCGAAAAAATGATGAAATTATGGTGGTGGCTGAGCATTTAAAGTTGCCTGAGATACAGTTGGACTCATTGGAAAGGCACAAATTCTGTTACAAATTAAGTAAATGGAACATGAGAACGAATTAAAGCAGCTTGAATACGAAAGAAAGGAAAAAGTAAGGGAAAGAGAGAGACATGAAATAGAAAGGAAGAGAGAAGAAAAGATAAAAGAAAGAATTGCCCTAGCAGAACAAAAATAAAGAGAATGGGAGATACAAATCAGGAAAAACGATAAAGAGAGCTTGAACTTCAGAAAATGGCCATGAAACATGACAGTCAGTTAAAACTGTCAGACGTAAAGGGAAAAGTACAGTTGTATGATATTGATGAGGATAGGGGAAAAGTGCGTCAAAGTCGAAGGCATCGTGGGGATCTATTTAAATATGTCCAAGCATTGCTAATTTTTCGTGAGAAGGAGTTAGAAGCTTTTTTTCATTTCAATTGAAAATGTGACGAAACAAATGAAATGGCCACAGGACATGTGGGTATTACTGATTCAAACAAAGCTGATAGGTGGGGCTAGTGAAGTGTTTGCATCACTACCGGAGCAGGCATCTGGGACGTATGAGGAGGAGAAATAAACCTTAGATGCATATGAACTAGTGCCTGAAGCCGACAGGCTAAGGTTCAGAAATTTAAGGAAAGAATTTGGCCAAACACACTTGGAGTTTGAAAGGCTCAAACAGAGAACTTCTGAGAGGTGGACAAGGGCTTTGAAAATAGATCAAACGTATGAAGCTGTCAGATAAATTATACTTTTGGAGGAGTTTAAAAATGTAATTGCTGATATAGTGAGAACTTATGTGGAAGAGCAAATGGTTAAAATTGCGAGAGTAGCAGCAGAAATGGTAGATGATTATGAATTAGTTCATAACTCAAAGCTTGGTTTCCGACATCAGTTTCAGCCTGTAAGTGACAGAAACTGATGACATGAGAAATACTCAAGTGGGAAAGGTAAAGGTGATCTGATGGGAGATAATAATGAGAGTGTACCTCAGATTAAAAAAGAAATCCAGGGGGGTGGAAGAGAGATGAAAAATTTCAAATGTTTTCATTGTAATCAACCATGCAAAGTCGCAGTGCTGGTGGTTGAACAAAATCACTGGGAATGCTGATGTGGTGAAACAGGATCCGAAAGTGGGGTTTGTTAAAGTGGGAAAGAAGCGCCCAAGTGAAACGAAGGAGGTGCAAAAGATTGTACAGTCTGACCAAGAGGTGATGGATAAGAAGGTGCCAGATTTCTTTAAAGGGTTTACTTGTGTGGATAAAGTTCATTGATGTGTATCAGAAGGAGCAGGTAAAGAAGTGCAAATTTTAAGAGATGTGGGAACTAGTCAATGGTTTATGGGAAGAGATAAGGAGTTACGTAATTTGGGAAGAAAATTGCTAGAACAAGTGGTAATATGTGGAATTAAGGGTGAGAGGAATAGTGTTCCATTATATAAGGTAAGGTGTGAAATTCCAGTGAAGAATGGTGAAGTGGTAGTAGACGTAATGCAGAAACCATCTTTTTCAGCAATACAGTTTATCTTGGGGATCTATATAGCTGGATTGCAGGTGGGAGCGATGCCTACTGTGGTTGATTAGCCTGTGGAAAACCAGACAACGGAAGTGTCGTAGGACGAATATCCTGGGATTTTCCAGGATTCTGTAGTAACGGTGTCACAAAGTCACAGGTTAAGACCAGAGGAAAAATCAAAGAGCGAAGATGATGTTGGTGCGATTATCAGAAACGATTTTTGATCAGATGTTTGAAAAAGAACAAGAACAGATGGAAGATGAAGCGGATATTTTTAGTTCAGGAAAATTGGCTGAGTTACAACAGAAAGATGTAGAAATAAGTCGAATGTATCAGAAAGAATATACAGAAGAATAATCTGCGAGTATAGCAGAATGTTATTACCGTAAACTGATGTCTTGATGAGAAAACGGAGACCTTTATATATGCAGGCGGATGGAAAGTAGGCAGAAGTTCATCAAGTAGTATCGCCGGTAGAGTATAGAAACGAGGTGTTGCGAGTTGCAGATGAGGTAGCAGTGGGAGATCATATGTGAATAAGGAAACTCAAGCTAAAATCCAGAAACATTTTTATTGGCCTGGACAAGATGAAGATGTATTTAGATATTGGCAAGCATGACGCACATGTCAAATGAAAGGAAATCTCAAGCAGTATTTAAACCCTTAATACCAATTCCAGCATTTGAGGAATCTTTTACAAAGGTTCTAATTGATTGCGTCGGACGGCTTCCTCAAACGGAAATTTGGAATCAATATCTTTTGACTATACTGGATGTGCCTACTAGGTTTCCAGAGGCTTTCCAGTGGGAAATATTACAGCAAAATAGATTGTGGAGGAATCACTTCAATTATTTCCTAGATACGGGCTACCACCAAAAACACAATCGGATCAACGATCAAATTTTACTTCTAGGTTATTCAAATAAGTTATGGTTAGCTTAGGAATAAAACATTTTAACTGAACTGCATACCATCTAGAATCGTAGGTAGCGTGGGAAAGGTGGTTTCGAACATTAAATACAATGTAAAGCAGACCAAGGCAGGCCAGCAACACGGTTCGATTCCCGTAGCAGCCTCCCCAAACAGGAGCCGGAATGTTGCGACTAGGGACTTTTCACAGTAACTTCATTGAAGCCTACCCGTGACAATAAGCGATTTTCATTTTTTTCATTTTCATGAGGTAAGATGACCACTTAAATTGATTAAGGAAAAATTGGGAAGTGGGAAATCGGAACTTACATCATTGGATAGCGTGTGAAATTTTAGGGAACGATTGAATAAAGCAGGGAAATTGGATAGACAACATTTAAAAGTTGCACAAAATGTGATGAAACGGGTAGCGGACAAGAAATCCAAAGTTCATAATTTTGGTTGTGGAGATAAAGTTTTAGTATGGTTACCAGTGGTAGGTGAACCTTTAAACGCGAGAATTTTGTGCATTTTATCAGATTGAAAAGAAACTAACTTATGTGAATTATATTGTAAAAACACCAGATAGAAAGAAGACTCACCGTGTATGTCATGTGAATATGCTTAAAAGGTACTGTGAAAGGGAAGGGAAGGAAAAGCAGGTTTTAATGATTCTAACTCAAAGTAACGAATCAAATGCAGATGACTGTGAATTTAACACACGTCAAGTACATTTGGAAAACGAGGATGTTCGTAAACATTTTGCATAAATTGTTGAGTTACCTTCCAGAGGAAAAAAATAACTGATCTGAAAGAGTTATTGATATCGCAGGGGCAGGTTTTTAGGGGTAAATTGGAAAGTACGAAACTGGCTGCACATGATGTAGATGTGGGAAATGCTGTTGCAATCAAGCAACATTCACACACACTTAACCCATTAAAACTGTCACAGGTTCACAAAGAGATTGAGAGTATTCTTAAAATGGCATTATTAAAGTGTGTTGCAGCCCATGGAGCTTACCCATAGTGACGGTACGAAAACCAAACGGTACTCAGCGTTGTGTTTGGGCTATGGAAAGATTAATTCAGTTAAAAGAACGCACTTTTATCCTATCCCACGTTTGGAGGGTTGCATTGAGAAAGAGGGACAGTCAGCATGTATTTCCAAACTGTATTTACTTCTGCCATTTGGCATGGAATACGGCACAGACACTTTTCAACGGTTAACTAACAAAGTTGTTTCAGGATTACCCAATTGCGCGGTATACATCGACGATCTGGTAATTTTCAGCCAGTCATGGAAAGAACATTTAAAACATCTGATTGAGTTATTTAATAGACTTCAGGATGCGGCTTTGGCGGTTAACCTAGCCAAAAGTGAACTTGGAAAATCCCAACTCACTTTCGTTGCCCCTCCCCCCCCCCACACACACACACAATCGCACTGCATCGAATGGTCACACTGGATGTGAAACCAACAGTTATTGGAGAGATTCCGATACCCTCTGCACGACGGGAAATAATGAGAATTCTTGGTATGAGTGGATTTTACCGGAAATTTGTACCGAATGTTTGTAGCGCGGTTGCTGCACTGATAGACTTGCTGAACAAAGGTCGATAATTTCAGTGGACAGTGGATTTTCAACAGATATTGGACTGTCTGAAAGCTGTGATAACCAATTGTCTAGCGTTGGATAATTGCAAGGAACTCTGTGATCAGATTGAACTGAAGTATCTGACTTTAATCAGTAATGCCGAGGTGAAGAGAAATGGACGGATCGTGCAAATACATTATTGTTCAAAGAAACTGTCAATCGAGAAAGATTAAATTTCGAGGAATAAGAAAAGAAAATGGACTATATTATTATACCTGTTTGCGTGTGTTGCTTTTTTGAAACGAAAAGTCATATTTACTGTATGAATTTTTAAAGGATAGTGAAAAGGTGAAAAATGAAACCATATTGAAGTTGAAGGTTTATTTTAAGGTGGATTGGCCATGGTAAATTGCCCGTAGTGTCCTAATAGTAAGGTTAAGGGGGGGAGTTGTTGGGTTACGGGTATAGGGTGGTTACGTGGGTTTGAGTATGGTGATCATTGCTAGGCACAACATCGAGGGCTGAAGGGCCTGTTCTGTGCTGTACTGTTCTATGTTCTAACACTCTGTGAAAAGGCTGTTTTCTGTGGTAAAATGTTTAAATAGGAACTGTAGAGTGTAGAGCACTGTTTAATGGTACTTCTTGGAACGCTGTTTAAATAGATTATATTTACTACAGAGCGCTGTTAAGAAGTCTGCTGACTGTATAGATCTGTTTAAAAAAACACTTTACTGTAAAGTAATACTATAAGGCACGTTTCAGTAGGTTAAGATAACTGTGCGCCACTGTTTACATAGATGCTGGTCACAGTCGTGCTCGGGTTACAGAAACACTGTTTCCTGTATGGCACTGTATATGTAGATTCTGTTTAGAGCAGTGTCCGGTTTATATAAACACAGTTTACTGTAGTGCTATGTTTACATGGACTGTTAACAGGAGTGCTCGGTTTACAAAAGCACTGTTTACTGCAGGGCACTGTTTACACAGACTGTTCAGAGCAGTGTACGGTTTATATAAACACTGTTTACTGCAGTGTAATGTTTGCATAGACTGCGTTTACAGCAGTGTACTGTTTACATTAACACTGTTTACAGTAGGGCACTGCTTTTGTAGACAGTTTACAGCTGTGTACTGTTTACATAAGCACGGTTTTCTATAGGGTACTGTTTACATAGACTACGTTTACAGCAGGGTAGTGTTTACATAAACACTGTTTACTGTGTGCCACTGTTATCATATAGTCTGTTTAGAGTCGTGTCGGTTTATATAAACACTTATTACTGTAGTGTTATCTTTACATAAACACTGTCCACTGTAGGGAACTGTTTGCATAGACTCTGTTGCAGAAGTGTACTGTTGATATAAACACTGTTTACTGAGGGCACTATTTACATAAAGTCTGTTTAGAGCGGTGTACTGTTTGCATAAACACGGTTTACTGTACGGGCCTGTTTATGTAGACTGTTTACAGCAATGACGGTTTATATAAACATTGTTTATTGCAGTGCTCTGTTTATATAGCCTGTTTACAGCAGTGTGCGGTTGACAAAAACAGTTTACTGTAGGGCATTGTTTACATAGACTGTTTAAAGCAGTGTAGAGTTTACATAAACACTGTTTATTGCAGTGCTACGTTCATATAGACTCTGTTTACAGCAGTGTGAGGTTTACATAAACACTTTTTACTGGAGGGTAATGATTACATAAACTCTGTTTACTGTATTAGACTGTTTGCATTGACTCTCTTTACAGCAGTGTCCGGTTTACAGAAACACTGTTACTGTAGGGACTGTTTCCATTGACTGTTGACAGTCGTGCTCGGTTTACATAAAAACTGTTTGCTGTAGAGCACTGTCTATATATACATTGTTTACAGCAGTGTACTGTTTACATAAACACTGTTTACTGCAGGTCACTGTTTAGAAAGACTGTTTACAATAGTGTCAGTTTCACGTAAGTACTGTTTACTGTTGAGCTTTGCTTTTATACAATTTTTCCATAGGCTCTTTCTTGTCAAATTATCGGAGGGCATTGTTTAAATTAACCTATTTATTTGAACAAAGTATTTAATAAACTGCTACAGTACGGAACTATTGAAATACATGGTTTACTGCAGGGCACGCTTTACATGCACACGGGTTACTGCAGAGCACCGTTCAAAGTAAAGTAATTTAAGTTGAAAGCAGGACACACTTCAAATAAAATTTGGTTATATTTGGTCATTGTTGAGATTTTCGGAAGGGGACCGTTTGCTGAACGGCACTAAACTTTACACAGTGTGCTTCAGAACACAAAATCTACGGAAACAGACCCCTATAATAAACAGCCCGATTAACCAGTGCGTTGCAGGAATCAAACGCATATTAAACAGAGCCGCACAACAACCAATGATTATCTAAATCGTACACCACATTTTAAAACATTATGAAAACAGTCCCCCAGAGTAAACAGAGTCGATGTAAACTCTCCCCTCAAGTAAATAAGTCTACGTAAACAGTGCACTACAGCACATAAAGTCTATGTAAACAGTGCCCTACAGTAAACAAAGTCGATGTTTACAGTCCTCTACAGTAATCAGAGTCTATCTTAACAGTGTCCTACAATAAACAGTCTATGGAAACAGTGCCCTACATTAAACCGTCTATTTAAACTGCGCCGCTCTGTGAACATAGTTTTTGTAAACAGTTCCCTACAGTAGAGTCTATTAAAGAACAAAGAACAGAAAACAATTCCGCACAGGAATAGGCCCTTCGTCTCTCCAAGCCTGTAGCAGTCAGGGTACCGACCTTTTCCAAAACTGTCAGTACTTCCTTGTGCCGTATCCCTCCATACCCATCATATCCATGTGCTTGCCAAGATGTCTTATGAATTCCGATAACGTATCTGATTCCACAAATTTCCCTGGCAATGCATTCCAGGCACTCACCACCCTCGGCATAAAAATCTGCCCCGCACATCTCCTATAGCCTTTGCCACACAAAAGGCAGCACCGTGGCGCAGTGGGTTAGCACTGCTGCCTCACGGTGCCGAGGTCCCAGGTTCGATCCCGGCCCTGGGTAACTGACCCGGTGAAGTTTCCACATTCAGCCCGTGTTTGCGTGGGTTTCGCCCCCACAACCCAATGATAAGAAGGGTAGGTGGATTGGCCACGCTAAATGGCACCTTAATTGGAAAACAAATGAATTAGGAACTCTAAATTTATAAACAAAACTTTGCACACGGACATTACACCTAGTGACTGACCCCTCTAACCTGGGAAAGAGTGCTTATCCATCCACCCTATCCATGGCCATCATAATATTGCAGACCTCTCAGGTTACCCCACAACCTCCGTCTTTCTAATGAAACAGTCTGACTCTATTCAGCCTCTTCACATAGCTCACACCCTCCAGAACAGGCAACATCCTGTTAAATCTATTCAGCACCTCTCCAAAGCCTCCACATCTTTCTGGTAGTGGGGCGACCAGAATTGTGCGCAATATTCCGTCCAACCTTACCATATTTTAATACAACTGCAGCATGACTTGCCCGTTTTTATACACAATACACCATTCAATGAAGGCAAGCATTCCATATGCTTTCTTGATTACCTAGTCCACGTGTTGCCACCTTCAAAAATCTGGAGACCTGCACGCCCAGGTCGCTCTGCCTTTCAATATTCCGAAGAGTTTTACCATTTGCTGGAAATTGCCCCCTGCTGGAAGCGCTGCGATGCGTTGGAGCTGCTGAATGAACCATCCAGCGACAACACCAACATGGACAACATTTGATGTGAGATTTTACTCATTTTCATTTACACTGAATATTTTCTGCCCACCAGACGCAGGAGACATGGGGAGATATTCTTTGGTAGGTTAATGTTTTATATTATTGTTGTTTACGTATATACATATGTATGAAGGAAAATAAAATTAAGTAAATATATATATTTTCAAAAAATATTGGTTTGTTATGAGGCTAATTAAATTAAAACAGTGCCTTACTACACAAAGTGCGTTTGCAATCAGAGAAACATACCTTTTTTAATGTTGGTTTGTTATGAGGCTGTTAATTCCATTACAGGGACAATAATGGACAGTATGCGGTGGTCACTGGCTCACGGGTAAGATTGTCCACCTGAGATATTCGCCTTCACTGGCCACGGGCTCGCTGGTTCTTGTGTCGTTGATGAACCCAGTTCTGGATCCACAACATGAATCAGTCACTTGGCAGGAGTTTTGACAGTTGGGATTGATGCTTGAACACGAGGTCGCGGGTATTCCTTCCTCAAGCTCCTTTTCCAGACCTCCTCTTGCCGTCAGATTTACTCGAAGAATCGCGACTATATTTAATTTATTTAAACATTGCCAAACTGCAAGCAAAGTCTATGTAAACCGTCATATGTAGGAAACTAATGTGTATACACAGTGGCCTACTGTAAACATTATGTTCAAAAATTGACCTACCGCAAATTGAATCTATTTAAATTGTCTCCTCCAGTAAAGTGCCGATGGAAACAACCATGATGTGGAGTTACCGATGTTGGACGGGGTGGGTTCAGTAAGGAGCCTTACAACACCAGGTTAAAGTCCAACAGATTTGTTTCAAACACTAGCTTTCGGAGTTTCACCCGAGGAAGGAGCTGTGCTCCGAAAGCTAGTCTTCGAAACAAACCTGTTGGACTTTAACCTGATGTTATAAGACTACTTATGATGTAAACAGTGCACTGAGGTAAAAAGGGTCTATGTAAACAGTGATGTGGAGATGCCGGCGTTGGACTGGGGTGAGCACAGTAAGAAGTCTTGCAACACCTGGTTAAAGTCCAACAAATTAGTTTCAAATCACGAGCGTGCTTTCTTGCATCTTTATAGAAACTTAATTTCAACCTCAAACTTGATGGGCAACCTCAAACAAACCATTGTTTGCAACAAACTAACCAGCCTTCAGAATAGCGACCACGACACCACCAACCCTGGCAGGGACATTTCTGCAAGACATGCCAGATCATTGACACGTGAGAACACAACCCACCAGGTACGCGGTACATACTACTGCGACTGGCCCAACGTTGTCTACCTCATACGCTGCAAGAAAGGATGGCCCAAAGTGTGGTACATTGCCGAGACCATGCATCCGCGACAACGAATAAGCGGACATCGCGCGACAATCACCAGGCTGGAATGTCCTCTCCTGTCGGAGAACCCTTCAGCAGTCAAGGGTTTTTAGCCTCTGATCATCGGGTAAGCGATCGGTACGTCCTCAAAAGGAAACTTGGATTCATGTTGCATCACATTCACGCCCCCCCCCCCCCCCTCCCCGCACCATCTGCCCTGGGCTTGCCAAATCCTCCCAACTATTTTGATTTGACACAATTCATACCTATTTAACTTGCGGTTACCTCTCTCTCTGTATCTGTAAATACTTAATTCCCTGCAAATGCTCGCATTCAAACTATCGTCTTGTATTTGACGTTGTCTGTCTATATATTTCTGGAACCTACCTCTTCATTCAGCAGAGGAAGGAGCAGTGCTCCGTAAGCTAGTGATTTATAACAAACTTGGACTTTAACCTGGTGTTGTAAGACATCTTACTTTGTAAACAGGTCCCCACTGGAAACGGAATCAGTGTACTCCAACAGTCTATGAAATCAATGCCCGACAGTAAACAGAGAATATGTAAAGAGAGCCTCCAGTAAACAGACTTTACGTAATCCGTGCTCTGCGGTCAACACTTTATGTAAACATTACCCTACAGTACATATAGTCGAAAGAAACAGTGTCCCACAGTAAACAGTGTCAATATGAAGAGTACACTACATTAAACATAGTTTATTTAAACCGTGTCTGACAGTAACAGAGTCTACGTAAATTGTGTACGAATGTAAACAGAGTATATGTGAACAGCTCCTTATTGCAAACACGGCCTATATAAACATTCGCCTGCAGTAATCATAACCTGCGTGGACAGTGTCATACAGTAAACACAGTCTATGCAAACAGTGCAACAGAGTAAACAGAGTCAATGTAAACCATGACATACATTCCAGAAAGTCTTTGTACACAGAGCCGATAGTGCACAGAGTCTTGAAAACAGTGCCGAACTGAAAACAGAGTATATGCAAACCGTGACCTCCGGTCACGAGAGTCTGTGAAATATTCTACAGAAAACAGTGTCGAAGGAAACACTGCCCAACCGTAAACAGGGTATCTCGAAATAGTGCACTATAGTAAATGAAGTTTATTGTAAACGTGTCCGGCAGAAAACAGTGTTTACATAAACTGTGCCCTAAAGTAATCATATTCGATTTACAAAGTGCCCTACAGTAAACACAGTGTATTTATACGGTGTCAATAGTAAACAATGTTTATGTAAACCGTACACTGCTGTGAACAGAGTCCATGTTAACAGTGACACACAGTAAACGTAACCTATTAAAACGGTATTCTATAGTATTACGTTACAATCAACAATATTTTAAAAGAGATCACTGCAAACAAACTTCTTAACAGTGCTCTGCAGGAATTGGAATCGGTATAAACAGTGCTTTACAGGAAACAGAAAGTATACTTAAACAGTGCCCTCAAGTCGACAGTTCCTATTTAAACACGTTACGGAAGAAAACAGCCTTTTTATAATGTTCTTCAGTCTTCTTCAACAGTCCCCAGTTTAAATAGTCTAAACAGCGCCCGATAGAAAAGGGAGTACATTTCAATCTCTCTGCAGTTAGCGGACTCCAGTTAAAAACATGTCCGACATAAGAACGATTGTATTTAGACAGAGCCGCACGGAAAACACAATCCAGAAATACAGTAACTTACAATAAACAGCCGATATTTCAATAGTGCCCTACAGTAAATAGAAAAGATTTTAACTGTGAACTGAGACTATTTCAACTGTGTTCCACATTAAATCGAGTTTATTTAACGGTGTCCCACTTTAAACGAAGTCTACTTAACCAGCTGCAGTAAATCTTGTTTATTTAATCCGTGTCCTACTGGAAACAATGTCTATTTAAGGAGATCCCTATCGGTAACACACTCTCTTTGAACAGCGCCCTAAAGTAAGCAGGAAACAAAGTATATTTAAGTAGCTCCTTGTAGTTAAGTTTACGTTTGCTGACGATACGACCATAGTGGGCCGGATCTCGAATAACGACGAGTCCGAATACAGGAGGGAGATAGAGAACCTAGTGGAGTGGTGTAACGACAACAATCTCTCCCTCAATACCAGCAAAACTAAAGAGCTGGTCATCGACTTCAGGAAGCAAAGTACTGTACACACACCTGTCAGCATCAATGGGGCCGAGGTGGAGAAAGTTAGCCATTTCAAATTCCTAGGGGTGCACATCACTAAAAATCTGCCCTGGTCCACTCACGTCGACGCTATCACCAAGAAAGCACAACAGCGCCTATACTTCCTCAAGAAACTGAGGAAATTCGGCATGTCCACTTTATCCCTTACCAACTTTTACAGATGCACTGTAGAAAGCATCCTATCGGGCTGCATCACAGCCTGGTATGGTAACTGCTCGGCCCAGGCCCGCAAAGAACTTCAGAGAGTCAGGAATACCGCCCAGTCCATCACACGAACCTGCCTCCCATCCATGGACTCCATCTACACCTCCCGCTGCCGGGGGAAAGCAGGCAGCATAATCAAGGATCCCTTCCACCAGGCTTACTCACTTTTCCAAGTTCTTCCATCGGGCAGGAGATTCAGAAGTCTGAGAACACGCACGAACAGACTCAAAAAAAAGCTTCTTCCCCACTGTCACCAGACTCCTAAATGACCCTCTTATTGACTGATCTCATTAACACTACTGTGTATGCTTCAACCGATGCCAATGCTTATGTAGTTAGGGCAGCACGGTGGTCCTTAGGCAGTTAATTGCTGCCTAAGGCGCTGAGGACCTGGGTGCGAATCTCGGCTCTGGGTCACTGTCCATGTGGAGTTTGCGCATTCTCCCCGTGCTTGCGTGGGTTTCGCCCCCACAACCCAAAGATGTGCAGGTTAGGTGGATTGGCCATGCTAAATTGCCCCTTAATTTGAAAAAATAATTGGGTACTCTAATTTTTAAATTTTTTTTTTTAAAGAATTTAGAGTACCCAATTATTTTTTCAAATTAAGGGGCAATTTAGCGTGGCCAATCTACCTAACCTGCACATCTTTGGGTTGTGGGGGTGAAACCCATGCAGACACGGGGAGAATGTGCAAACTCCACATGGACAGTGACCCAGGTCCGGGATTCGAACCAGGGTCCACAGCGCCGTAGGCAGCAATGCTAACCACTGTGCCACCGTGCTGCCCCCTAATTTTTTTTAAATGCTTATGTAGTACATTGTATATCTTGCGTTGCCCTATTATGTATTCACATGTATTTTCTTGTATTTTGTTTAATATCCTTTTCTTCCATGTACTGAATGATCTGTTGAGCTGCTTGCAGAAAAATACTTTTAACTGAGCCTCGGTACACGTGACAATAAACAAATCCAATCCAATCCAATTAACAAAGTCTCTTTAAACAGAAGACTATATTAAACAGCATAGACTTTAAGAGGGCCCAACAGAGAGCAGAGTCTATTTTCACAGTGCCCGGCAGTAAATAGAATTCAGCATGTTGAATTATTTGCCATTTTTCCGAGAGGTGGACTTCATAATTTAGTACTTTTTACTTCATAATTTAGTATCCTTATAGTTATTTACACTTATTTTTTAACAAAAGTGATTTCCACAGCGAGTTAAGCTGTTTGAGTTTTGACATTTGTTTTCAGAGGCGCTGATATCATAATTTACTACTTTTTCCACACATTAATTCTTAAAGCGAAGTGATTTTTTCAATCGAGTAAAGCAATTTGAGTTCTTTGCCAATTGTCATAAGAGACATGGACTTCATAATTTTCTACTGTTTTTTAGAATTTTAAGTTGCCACCAAAGCCACTTTCGCATCGAGTTAAGGATTTTATTTATTTGCCGTTTGTTTTCAGAGAGATGGACATCATCATTTACACTTTTTTGCCAGAATGTATTTTACAACCAAAGTCCTTTTCTCATCGAGTTCAGAATTTTATGTTATTTGCCATTTTATTTTCAGAGATGTGGACTACAGAATTTACTACATTGTACCAGATATTAATTCTGTAACAGAAGTGAGCTTCTCATCTAATGTTGCTTACTTGCCCTTTGTTTTCAAAGTCTCTGCAATTGTAAATTGCAATGTTTTGCCAGATATTTATTTTGCAACTAAACTGGTTTTGTGATCTATGAAACAATTTGAGTTATGTCCCATTGGTTTTCAGAGAGCTGAACGTCATACTTTATTACATTTTGCATCATGTGAATATTCTTATAAAATTGATTGTCTCATCAAGTTAAGCAATTTTACATATTTGCCATTTGTTTTCAGAGAGGTTAATATGAGAATGTCGTACACGGTTTACATATACTTTGTTTACCGTCTGGCACTGTAGGCATAGACTCTGTTTCATGTAGGGCGCTGTTTACATAGACTTTACTGTAGAGGACTGTTTACATAGACTCTGTCTGCTGAAGTGCATTATTTACATAGACTCTTTACTGTAGGGCACGGTTTACATCGAATCTCTTTACTCTGGGGAACCGTTTTTATCGACTCTTTTTAATGTGATATACGATTTACATAAACACTGTTTGCTGTACGGCACTGTTTAAATTGCGTCTGATTACTGTAGCGCACCACTTAATCAGGCTGTTATTCTAGGGGTCTGTTTAAGTTGACTTTTACTGCAGCATGCTGTGAAAAGTTTATTTTTATTTTTAAAGTGACTCTACTGCTGGCGTGGTTTATGAATGATCTGTTTACTGCCGGGACACCGTTTAAAAAGACTCAGATTTATTTACCAACTTTTAAATGGAATCAGTTCACTGCAGGGCACTGTTTAACAAGATCCAATTTGTTGTAGTTGACTTTTTTAAAAGACTGTTTACTGTGGGTTTTTAAAAAAAACATTATAAACGTAATAATATTATATAGAACTTTAACCTGCCAAAGAAATGTCCCCGCAGTCTCCTGCCTCTGGCCAGACCGAAATATTCACTGTAAATGAAAATTAGTAAAAAACTCACCAGAAATGCGCGTAAGATTCCAAGTTAGCGTTGTAGCTGGATGGTTGAGGTAGCAGCTCCAGCGCATCGCAGAGCTTCCAGCAGGGTGGCAATACCGTCCGGAAGATAAAATATGGAAGCCTGTACGCCGTAACTTCCGCGAGTCACGCTGTGTCTGTGCAGCGCACACAGAGACACTAATACACCTACTCACACAGACACTAATACACACTCTCACTGACACGCAGGATCACTAATATACACACTCACACAACTGACGAAGAAAATAAAACACACACTCACACATGCAGATCGTAATACACACACTCAGAGACAGACAGAGACACGGATATACAAACTCACAGACATACAAAGCCGCACACAGAAACAATAATGCACGCATACACCGACACACACAGACATTAATACACAAACTCACGGACACATATACACTACTGTTCACTCACAGACACACACAGACGCTAATCCACACACACATACACTAATACACACACTGCCAGCCACACACTGGCAGTAATACACACACTCTCACAGACCTTTATACACGAATATACACACATTCACTGTCCTCCACAAAGACACAAATACACACACTCTCACACACAGATAAACTCATACACACGCCCACACAGAGACCTTCACAGGGACACTTATAGACACACTCACACGCACACAGTGACACTAATGTGCACACACTCACAGAACAAAAATGAGACACTAACACACAAACACTCATTCACAAAGACATTGATACACACACTCATAGACTCAGAGAGGGACGAATACCACAATACAGAAAACTAATAGACAAACTCAGCCACACGAGAGAGACACTAATAGACACACAGAGACCTGCACAGAGGACAAATACACACATTCACACACACACAGCGACGCTAATAAACACAGTCACTCGCACACACAAAGTCACAAATGCATACACTCTCACACAGAGAGGCAAATACACACACTCGCAGACCTTCATAGAGACACTAATACACACATTCACTCACACACAAAGTCACAAATACACACACACGCACCCAGATGCACTGATGCACACACACTCACAGACCTTCACAGAGACACTAATACACACATTCACTCACACACAGAGACACAAATAAACACACTCCCACAGACGCATAGACGAATACACACCCACTCACTGACCCACACAGATACACTAACACACACAGTCACACACACAAAGACACGAAAACACACGCTCTCACAGACACAGATACACCACTACACAGGCACTCACAGACCCACACAGAGATACAGATGCGCACAAAATGACCTCCGCAAAGACACAAATACACACGCTGTCACACACAGAGACACTAATCCAGACGCACTCACAGACCTACACAGATACACTAATACACAAACACTCACGCTCTCAAAGACATTAATACACACACTCTCACACACACAGACACTCATCTAGACATTCACAGACACGCACAGGCACTAATACCACGCTCAAACACACATTAACACGAATACACACACTCGCACAGCCAGACACTAATACACAGTCTCACTGGCACACACATCAACTAATACAAATACTCACAGAAACAGAGGCACTAATACACACTCACAGACGCACAGGCAGTAATACACAAACACACAGATACACAAATACACACTCACTCACACAGAAACTGTAATACACACACTCACAGACTCACACTCAAACACAAATGCATGCACTTACAGATACACAAAAAGACACTAACACACACACTCACTCATACACACTAAGACACCAATGCGCAAAACTTCACACACAGATACACATACGCAGATACAGACCTAAACAGAGACACTAATACACACACTCACTCATGCACACACAGACACTGGTACACTAACACAGGCATGCTCTCATTCTGACGCTCACAGACTCAGAAACACTAATACACACACTCAGATGCACATGTATACGCTAATAGACACACGCACACTCACAGAGACAGTACTACATACACTCATGCACAGAGTCACTAATATTCATACTCACAGACACAGAGACACTACTACCCTCACTCGCAAACACACAGACGCGAATGCACATGCTCACACACACAGAAACAGTAATACACACTCACAGGTACACATACACTACTTCACACACACCCACAGACACACACACACACACATTAATACACACACTCACAGGCACACAGATACGCTGATAGACACACTCACTCACAGACAGTAATGAATGCCCTCACACACAGAGACACTATGCACTGAGATACGCACGCATTCCCACGCAAAACCCGACAAACACTTAGAACTGCCACGCACCTAATACTCACTCACACTCGCGCACTCAGGTGCACACAAATACCTTCGTACATCCGCACACGCATCCACACAACCCCCACACACTCAGACACTCATCTGCACACACATAGATACACGTGCTCACACATGGCACGCAATTTTCTTCTGAGAACACATTCACACATCTTCTCACACCACACACACACAGACTCACTAAACTTACACTGGCTCTCACTCTGGTCCACAGAAATACATAAACACACGATCACGCAGACTGACACCAACAACCACCCACACATATAGAACATAGAACATAGAACGATACAGCGCAGTACAGGCCCTTCGGCCCTCGATGTTGCACCGACATGGAAAAAATCTAAAGGCCATCTAACCTACACTATGCCCTTATCATCCATATGCTTATCCAATAAATTTTTTAATGCCCTCAATGTTGGCGTGTTCACTACTGTTGCAGTGTTAAGTATACACTTAACACCCGCAGAGAAACTCCCAATTCACACATACAGACACCACGCACAGTCCCATACACATATATATGTTTTTAATGTAGAGTGCCCAATCCCAATTTTTTCAATTAAGAGTGCCCAATCCACCTGGCTTGCACATTTTAAGTCGTGGGGACGAAATCCACGCAAACAGGGGGACAATGACCCAGAGTCCGCATCGAACCTGGGTCCTCGGTGCCGTTAGGCAGCAGGGCTAAACCACTGCGCCACCGTGCTGCCTCACCACACACAAATATAACCACACTTACACGTACACACCCACAGACAACCACCCCACACATCCCCATGCAGCCACTCAATGCCTGCACATACTCTCCCACTCACAAAAACCCACATTCAGATAGCCACATACTTAGCCACACACTCAGCTACCCTCGCACGCTCACAATCAAACACAACCACATAGGTACACACTCACCCACAAACATACCTACTCACACGCACACACATTACATTGCATGTGCGCACGCACACAAAAACACACACCTACAACCATCGATGAACCTAACACATACGTTCCCACAGACAGAAGCCAACAGACACACCGACACAAACAAACATACACAGCGAAGTACACAAATACACATTCACTCACGCACTAACACCTGCACACAGACTCTCACCTACGCACATACTCACACTCACACACATACACAAATGTGCACACACACCCACACATGCATCCACACACGCAAGCCCACACACTCTCCTGCATACACACTGACACTCACATAAACACATACCCACAGACACAAATACACACTAATACACAGCATACTCACACACTCAAACCAACACAGGCTTAAACACTCACACACCAACAGACATCCAAAATGCAAACAACTGCACATAGAGCCGCTCATACCCAGACGCACACCAACACACATACAGACAATACCTACACACACCCACACACATACCCATACACACACAACAATGAATGCACCCAAACACACTGAACCACATACCAACAACGCCCGCTCACAACTACACACAATCTCACACGTCGACACATATTCACGCTCACACACAATCCCATCCTCAGGCACTCCCAACACAGATAATCGCATCCACACAGACACACACCTATACAAACACAAACACACTCAAACACTGCGCCCAACACGCAAACCAACAAGTACCCATCCAATACACATGTTCGCCTACACCACCAACCAAACCTACACACGCACGCTTACACACAACCACACACACACTCACACACTCACTGCCATACTTACAAACACACCCACCGCACCCTACAAACATATATATAAACATGCAAACACATTTACACTCATTAAACACCTAAACACACACACATGCAGACGTACATCACACATGCCCATACAGACACCAGCACACCACGGACAGCCAAGAATACAAACATAATCATATTCAAATACAACCAATTCCACACTCCGAATCAAACACCCAAACACACCAACAATCACACATGCTACCACACAAAAGCATACATTTCCCCACACACAAATGTACCACACAACAAAAGATACACACAAACACACTCACACACACCCTCGGACACCCGTACACACCCTCACACACACACCCTCACACACACACTAGCACACAACGTCACATACTCACGTAACCACACCTCACATAACATATACCCACACAAACCCTCACACACCCACCCACTCTCACAGGGATATACACACTCACAACACACATGCTCACATAATCACTCTCTGGCACACACATAAGCCCAGCAACATGCTCTCACACAACATGAAACACACAAACGGACTCACTCACATTTTCACACACACACACAACCCCCCACTACACAGAAACAGAACCTCATCCCCACAAACACTAACACACCTGAACACACAAACCCCCAACACACACAAAAAAAGCCTTCCCCACACACACTAAAACCCTTTCACCGCACAAGGAACACCCCTGACCCTAACCCCCCAAACACACTAACACCCCCACACACTAACCCCCACGTTCACAAACCCTACCACACACACACATCACCCCCACACGTACCACTAACCCACCTACATGCTAATACCACCACACACACTCAACACCACACACAAGCTAACCCCTCGCCATACACATTAACCTCCCACAAACAGTCACCGCCGCATACACACACACCACCACACACACTCACCCTTCACACAGAGTAGCCCACCACACACTAACCCCCTCAGAAATGCAGGAATCCCCCCACACACACTAACTCCCCCACACACTAACTCCCCGCACACATACTAACCCCCACACACACTAACACCCACACACACACTAACCCCCCCCCCCCCCCCGCGCGCCCACACACACACACGATCACGTCCACCACACTAACCCCCCCACACATACTAACTCCCCACACACACTAACTGCCCACACTCACACAACACACAGTGACCCCCCGGACACGCACAAACTGATACCACCACGCACACTAACCCCCACAAACTAACCGCCACGAACACTCACCCCCCCCCCCCATCCCACACATTAACCCGCCAGGCATACACTAACCCCCCACACAAACTAATCCTCCCCCACACACTGAGCCCCCGACACACTAACACCCCACATACACTCACCCCCCCACACACACTAAGCCCCACACTCCAACTAAACCACCCACGCACACACTAACCATCCCGACACACACGAACACCCCCAAACACATACACTGACACCCCCACACACACTACCCCCCCCCCAGACACACACTACCCCTCCACACACACACTAACCCCACACACACACTAACCGCCACACACACTTACCGCCCCACACACATACACAGTATCCCCACACCCACACACTCAGTAAATCCCCCCAATACAAACTCTAACCCTCACAAGCACACTAACCCCCAAAACCACTAACACCACCCCCCTCACACACACTATCAACTCCATACTCACTAAAGCCCCCTGAACACCCACTAACACCCCGAAAGGACACACTAACACCCCCCGCACGCACTAACGCCTTCGAAACACTAACCTCCCCCACATACAAGCACACTCTGACACATAGATAAGCACAGCAACATGCTCTCACACAATATGAAACACACACACGGACTCACCAAAACACATACTCACAAACGGACTCACTCACATTTTCACACACACACACACAACTCCCCATCACACACAAACAGAACCTCATCCCCTTAAACCCTAACGCACCTCCACACATACAAACCCCCAACACACACAAAAAACCTTACCCACATACACTAAACCACCTCCCCCACACACACAACCCCCACATACTCTAACCCCACCAAACACTCTAACCCCCTCACAGACGCAGGAATATCCCACACACACCATCCCCCCCACACACTAACTCCAAACACACATACCAACCCCCAACACACACACTGACACCGCGCACACACTACCCCCCCCCACACACACGAACCCGCCCACACCATGGAAACCCCCCTCCCACACACTAACGACCCCACACAACACGTTAACCACCGCACACATAAGCCCTCTACACACACCCACACAGACACTAACCGCGCGCACACAATTACCCCCCACACGCACTCATCCGCCACCACAAACACACACTACCACCCCCACAAACAGATTAAAACCCAACATACACACTCTAACACGCCACACACACGACACCAACAACGCAAAACACACAACCCATCACCCACACACGCTCATTCCCCCAGATAAACACTTACCACCCACACACACTAATCCCTTTCCACAAACTAACACACGCACCACAGACACTAACCCCCTACACGCATCAACACACTCACAACACACTAACACACCCCACACATACACTAACCCCCCACACACACAATCGTCCCCCCACACACACACTACCCCCACACGCACACTAACCCCCCACCAATGCACACTAACCCCCCACGCACACTCAAACCACACCAACACACTAATCACTACAACACTCACTAACCCCGAAAGCACACACAAACCACACCAACACAAACTAACCCGCCGCGCACACTAACCCTCCCCCAACTAACTAATCCGTCCACACACACAATAACCCCCAAACACAATAACCCCCTACACAAACACTCACCCCCACACAGACACTAAACCCCCACACATAATGAACGCCGCACACACATTAATCACCCCAGACACTAACCCACCACAAATCAACCGCCACACAGACACGCAAAAGGCCCACACACACAATAACCCGCGTTCACACATACTATCAACTCCCCACACACACACTAATCCCACACACACTAACCGCACCACACACACTAAACGCGGCACACTCTAACCGTCCCACACACCAACGCACCCCAAACACACACTAACCACCCCACACAACACACTGACCCCCCTCACAGACACTACTCCACCACACACAATTAACCACCCCCCGCCACACACACACTAATTCGCCACTACAAACACACACTAACACCGCCCACAAACTAACCACACACAAACAATAAACCCCACGCACAATAACACCACACATACTAACCCGCCCACAGCCACAACAACCCCCCACATACACAAACCTGCCCACACACACTAACCCTCCCTCCGCACACACTAACCCCCACCCACATGCACTAACCCACCCACACACACAAACCCCGCACACATCAACTAAACCACCCCTACACAGACACACACTCTAACACTCCCACCACACGCACTCACCCCCTACACACACTAACCCCCCACAAACACACTAACGTCCTCCACACATACACTAACCCCTCCCACACACACAATCGTCCTACACACTCTACCCCCTCACGCACACTATCCCCCAACAAATACACATTAACCCCTCAAACACACTCAAACTTCACCCACACACACTAACCAGCGCCACACTCACTAACCCCTAAAACACACACAAACTACGCCAACACAAACTAACACACCGCACGCACAATAACCCTCCCCCCACGCACTAACCCGTCCACACACACTAACCCGTCCACACACACAATAAACCCCAAACACACTAACCCCTACACACACACACTCACCCCCACACAGGCACTAAACCCCCACACATAATTACCCCCCACACACTAATCCCCCTCAGACAATCTAACCCACCACACGCTAACCCCCACACAGGCACACTAAACCCCCACATACTCACTAACCCGCCCCTATACATACTAACACCTCCTCCCACACACACTAACCCCCCTCCCCCACACAGACACTAAGTACCCCACACTCACCAACCCACCCTAACACACACTAACCACCCCACACAACACACTCACCCCTCACAGACACTATACCCCCACACCCAATTAACCCCCTCTCACACACACAAACACTAATCCGCCACCCCAAACACATACTAACACCCCCACCCCCCACAAACTAACCCCAGACACACACTAAACCCCGCACACTAACCCCCACCCATACTAACCCGCCCATATCCATAACCCCCACATACACAAACCTGCCCACACGCACACTAACCCTCCCTCTGCACACACTAAACCCCCTACATGCACTAATCCGCCCACACACACTAAACCCGCACACACCAACTGACCCACCCACCACACACAGAGGTACACAAACACTAACCCCCGAAACAAAAACTAACCCCCGTACACAATAATACCTCCCACACATACAAATATTTCTAAACACACACTGATCCCCCACCTACATAAACAGAGATTGACGCCCCCCACCTCCACACTCCCACACACAATAACCCCCATCCCACACATAATAAACCCTCCCACACTCTCCAACACCCCCCACACACTAACGCCCCATACACACACTACCCCCACACACAGACTAACCGCCACACACACTGACCGCCCCAAACACATACACACTATCCCCCCACCCACACACCCACAAAACATCTAACCCGCACATCTTCGGACTGTGGGAGGAAACCCGAGCACCCGGAGGAAACCCACGCACACACGGGGAGGACGTGCAGACTCCGCACAGACAGTGACCCAGCCGGGAACCGAACCTGGGAGCCTGGAGCTGTGAAGCATTTATGCTAACCACCATGCTACGATGCTTCCCACATACACATTACCTCCCACACGCCCAGTAAACACCCCAGATACACACTCTAATCCCATCAAAGAACTAAACCCCACAGACATTAACACCCCCACACACACTAACCCTCAAATACTCACGCCCACACACAGACACGAAGACACCCCCACACCCACACACTACACCCACACACACTAACATCCACTAAACACACAGTAACCCCTTCACAGATACACTAACACTAAAATTCCCCGCACAGACTAACGCCTTCACACACTAAGATCCCCCACATACACACACTATCCCCCCAAACACACTAACCCCCCACCCACACTTACGCACTATCTCCCCCCACACATTCACCCCCGCTCACATTCTAACCTCCCCTACATGCACACAAATTAACCCTCCCCCCCCCATGCACACACACACTCTCCCCACAAATGGACTGACTGGAGTCCAATAACAATGCTCACATATCTCTACCAGCACTGCGGATGCGCCTACACCACAGGGACTGACCGATGTCCAATAACAATCCTGTAAATCTATCTAACGGCACTGTGGGTGCCACGCCGAAAGATTAATCTGTAATTAATCCTAAATCGTATTCTCTGATTGTGACCTCTCATTCCGCACAAAAAAACATCTGAGAGATCCTCTGTGCATGAACACTGTGTTGTCCTAGGAGAATTCTCCGGATTTCGTTGAAATGCCTTCGCACTCTTCTGAACTCCAGCGAATAGCACTTTAATCGATTCAACCTCTCCTCGTACGTCAGTCCTGCAATCTCAGGATTCAGTCTGGAAAACATTTGCTGCACTCCGTCTGGAGCAAGAACATCCTTCCTCCGATAAGGAGTCCAAAAGTGCACACAATCTTCCAGGTGTGGTCTCACCAAGGCCCTGTATAATTGCCACAAGGTATGCCTGCTCCTCGATTCGAATCTTCTCGTAATGAAGGCAGATAATTTGCCTCCTTTAATGTCTGCTACACTGGCATGCTTACACCTTGCAGCGAATGGTATACGGGAACACCCAGGTCTCTTTGCACAGAGCACTCACAGAAAATATGGCCATTCAGATAATTGTCTGCATCTGATTTTTGCTCCCAAAGTGGATAATGTCGCATTTATACAAATTATATTACATCTACCATTCATTTACTCAATCACTGAACTTCTCCAAATCGGACTGAAGGATCAGTGCATCTTCCACAAAGTTCACCCTCCCACCCAAATTTCTATGATTTGCATATTTGGAGAGATTACATTTTAATCCCTCATCTGAAGTCCTGTGGAACCTGCCCTCCATACCTGGTCTGTCCTCAAAATGAATTAAGCACTCGGGTTACTGACAACACAGCAAAGTGGGTGACTGACAACCACCCTCTCAAATGGCCGGCTGCGAAACTGAGACACGTCAACAAGGACACTGACAGGTCGACAGTGTGAATATTTTGGGCCGGCTAGTTAACAGACAGACAACAGCAACGACAGCGATAGAGTGGCAGTGGTGGGAGAATTCTGGGCCGGCTGGGTAACTGAGAGGCAACAACAAGGAGAGTGACAGTAGTGGGAACAGTTTGGGCCGGCTGTGTAACTGAGAGACAACAGCAAGGACACTGACAGAGTGACAGTGGTAGCAGTCTGGGCCGGCTGGGTAACTGATAGACACCAGAACGGACACTGACAGTGTGACAGTGAGAGCAGTCTGGGCCGGCTGGGTAACTGAGAGACAACAGCAAGGACACTGACAGCGTGACAGTGAGAGCAGTCTGGGCCGGCTGGGTAACTGAGAGACAAGAACAAGGGCACTGACAGAGTGACAGTGGGAGCAGTCTGGGCCGGCTGGGTAACTGGGAGAAAACACCAGACGCTGTGACAGTGATGGGTGGACTCTGGGCCGCCGAGGTAACGGAGAGACAACAACAGGGACAGTGAGAGGGTGACATTGTGAGAAGTATGGACCGACAGATTCACTGAGAGACAACAGCAAGGACACTGAGAGAGTGACAGTGTTTTGAGCAGTCTGGGCCTGCTGTTTAACTGAGAGGCAACAGCAAGGACACTGACAGCGTGACAGCGTTGAGAGCAGTCTGAGACGTCTGGGAAAACGAGAGACAACGGTAAAGCCAGTGACAGAGTGACAGTGGGAGCAGTTTGGTCCCGCTTTGTAACTGAGAGGCAACAGCAAGGACAGTGACAGAGTGACAGTGGGAGCAGTCTGGGCCGGCTTTGTAACTGAGAGACAACAGCAAAGCCAGTGACAGAGTAACAGAGGGGCCAGTCTGGGTCGGCTTTGTAACTGAGAGACAACAGCAAAGCCAGCGACAGAGTAACAGTGGGTCCAGTCTGGGCCGGCTTTGTTACTGAGTGACAACAGCAAGGACACTGACCGAGTGACAGTGGGAGCAGTTTCTTCCGGCTTTGTAAATGAGAGACAACAGCAAGGACACTGACAGAGTGACAGTGGGAGCAGTCTGGGTAACTGAGAGACAACAGCAAGAACACTGACAGAGTGACAGTGGGAGCAGTCTGGGACTGCTGGGTAACTGACAGACAACAGCAAGGGCAGTGACAGAGTGACAGTGGGAGCAGTTTGGGAGGGCTTTGTAACTGAGAGAGAACAATAAGGACAGTGACAGAGTGACAGTTGGAGCAGTCTCGGACGGCTGGGTAACTGAGAGACAACAGCAGTGACATAGAGACAGTGGTGAGAGCTGCCTGTGCTGTCTGGGTAACTGAGAGACAACAACAAACACAGTGACTGAGTGACAGTGGTGGGAGCAGTCTGGACCGGCTGGTTAACTGAGAGACAACAGCAGGGACACTGACGGAGTGACAGTGGGGCAGTCTGTGACTGCTGGTTAACTGAGAGACAACAGCAAGGAAACTGACAGAGTGGCAGTGGTGAGAGCAGTCTGGGCCGGCTGGTTAACTGAGAGACAACAGCAAGGACAGTGGCAGAGTGACAGTGGTGGGAGCAGTATGGGCCAGTTGGTTAACTGAGAGACAACAATAGGCCAGTTACAGATTGGTAATGGTGGGAGCAGTCTGGACCTTCTGTGTAACTGAGAGAAAACAGCAGGAATAGTGACAGAGTTATGGTGTTGTGAGCAGTCGGGACTTATTCGGTAAATGAGAGTCAACAGGAAGCACGGAGACAGAGTAACAGTGGTGCGTGCACTCTGGGCCGGCTGGTTAACTGAAAGAAAAGAGCAAGGACAGTGCCAGTATGACAGTGGTGCAGTCGTGACCTGCTGGGCTACAGAGAGACAACGGCAAGGAGAGTGACGAAGTGACAGTGGTGCGAACAGTCTGGACCGGCTCGTTAACTGAGAGACAACAGCAATGTCACTGACAGAGTGACAGTGGTGAGAACAGTCTGGACTGGCTGGCGAACTTAGAGACATCAGCGAGTACACTGAGACAGTGACAGTGGTCGGAGGGAGCAGTCTAGTTCGGCTGGGTAACTGAGAGATTACAGCAAGGACATTGTCTGAGAGACGCTGGTGGGAGCAGTCGGTGCCGGCTGGGTAAATGTGAGACAACAGCAAGCTGAGTGACATAGGGTCAGTGCTCATCGAAGTCTGGGCCGGCTGGTGAACTGAGAGACAACATCAAGGACAGTGACCGAGTGACATTGGTGCGAGCAG
Source organism: Scyliorhinus canicula (assembly GCF_902713615.1). Classification (NCBI taxonomy): domain Eukaryota; kingdom Metazoa; phylum Chordata; class Chondrichthyes; order Carcharhiniformes; family Scyliorhinidae; genus Scyliorhinus; species Scyliorhinus canicula. The sequence continues at coordinate 680,313 of NW_024055730.1, forward strand.
TCTGGGCCGGCTGGTTAACTGAGAGACAATAGCAATGACACTGACCGAGTGGCAGATGTAAGAGCCGTCTGGACCGGCTGGGTAACTGAGAAACAATGGCAAGGACAGTGACACAGTGACAGTGTTGGGAGCAGTCTGGACCGGCTGGTTAACTGAGGGAAAACAACAAAGACAGTGGCAGAGTTAAAATGGTGGGAGCAATCTGCACTGGCTGGTTAACTGGGAGACTACAGTGAGGACAGTTACAGAGTGACAGTGGTGGGAGCAGCCTGGGTCGGCTGGTTAATAGAGATACAACAAGGACAGTGACAGAGTTACAGCAGTGGGAGCTCAAATATCATCATCCTGTGTGAGGACAGCAGTTTAATACCCTCTGGTGTCACTGTCATTCTGATGGGGCAGTGCCTCTATAACCCGAAATCTGCTGTGTCAAAGACGGTTGTGAGATTCTGTGTGTTCCATTGAGATCTGCAATTCGCAGCTGTCTGAGTTTGCATGCTATAACTCTGTTTGCGATTCCGCCGCTGCAGTAAGACGTCAGGAATTTTATTCTCGTCTTCATTGGAAGCTGTGACAGAGATCTGCAGAATCCCTATCACAGGCAAGTCTGCTGAGGCTGTTCTGCGCGTTTCTACCACTTTGATGGTGGATTGACCAGACTCCAAGCTCAGCATCTTGCCCTCTGTCTCAGTGCCAGGCTGCTCCGTTCTCTGTCCAGTAGACTCTCTTACAGCAATGCATGTTCAGCAGTTTTTTTCCTGTTGTCTGCAGCAACAACATCCCAATCTGGGTTCAATGCGGCAGGAGGTTTTGTGATTTTTTTTTGTGGGGCATCTGACCAGGAGCTGTACTTCTCCCATCGGGGTCCAATTTGGTCCCTTGACAAAGAACAGTATTTCCATTGGTTATTTTATTCCAGATGCATTGAATTGAATGTAAACTTGCCATGTGAAACAGTCTCTCAGGGTGATGTTTCCAGGTGTATGGATCACCCCTGATGGGGTGTGGTACATTGTGAACTGTCAGTAGTGAGTGGTGTGCTGCGTGGCTGTTGGGGCTGTGGCATATTGTGAACTGTCAGTAGTGTGTAGTGTGCAGGGTGCCTGATGGGGCTGTGGTACATTGTGTACTGTCAGTGGTGTGTGGTGTGCTGGGTGCCTGAGGGGGCAGTGGTACATTGTGAACTGTCAGTTGTGTGTGGTGTGCTGGCTGCATGATTTTCTGTTGTACATTTTCTTCTGTCAGTGGTGTATGGTCAGCTGGATGCCTGATTGGGCTGTCGTACATTGTGTACTGTGAGGGTAGTGTGGTGTGCTGGGTGCCTAATGGTGGTGTGGTGCATTGGGTACTGTCAGTCGTGTGCTGGGTGCCTGAAGATAGATTGAGCTTTGTGAACTCTGTGGAGTACTAGGTGACTGACTGGACTATGGTACATTGCGTATTTGAGGGACGCAAAGTGTATTGGGTGACTGACTTGGCTCTGGTACATTGCGTTTGTGAGGAGTGTGTGTTTTACCTGGTAGTGACTGGGCTATGGTACGTTGCGTATGTCAGGGATACGTCATGTACTGGGTGACTGACTGCACTATGGTACATTTCGTATGTGAGGTATGTGGTATATTGGCTGAATGACTGGGAAATGGTACATTTTGTATGCGAGGGGCGTGGTGTATTGGGTGACTGAATGGGCAATGGTACATTGCGTATGTGAGAGGTGTATGGTTAACTGGGTTACTGACTGGGCTCTGGTACATTGCGGATGGAACGGTTGCGTGTTTTACTTGATGACTGACTGGGCTATGGGGCATTGCGCATGTGAGAGGTTTGTAGTTTACTGGGTGACTGACTGGGCTATGGTACAGAGCGTCTATGAGCGGTGTGTGGTTTACAGGGTGGCTGAGCTTTGGCGCATTGTGGATGTGAGGGGTGTGTGATCTACAGGGTGACACAGGCTATGTTACAGTGTATATGTGAGGTGTGTGTGGTTTGCGGGAATGACTGGGCTATGGTACATTGCATATGTGAGGGGTGGAAGTGTGTTGGGTGACTGACTGAGCTCTGGTAGAGTGCTTACATGAGGGGTGTGTGGTATATTCGATGACTGATTGGACTATGGTACATTGTGTATGTGTGTGGCGTACTGGATGACTTACTGGGCTATGGTTCATTGCGTATGTGAGGGGTATATGGTGCACTGGGTGTGAGATGAGATGCGTCGATCACCTTTGTAAGGTCAGTAGAAAGACTTCCTGTGTCCTCTTAGTTAAACTGACATCTCAAGTGTAACATCTGAATGATAATGCATTCTGAACATTTATACTGTTTGACTTTCCATGCCATTGCACAGAGGGGGTGGTGTTGAAAATGTCGGATGATCAGCAGCTCACTGTGAAGTATAAAACAAATGTGTGTACCATCGTGATGGTGGGGATATGAAGGGGGCATTTCTGTGGGTCTGTAGTCATACCGCGGTCAGACTGGGTAAGGATGGTAGACTTCCTTTCCTGAAGGACATCAGTGCTCGATATTGATGATTACAACAATCATTGGTACTTTCTGTGGCAATGGGGCTCCTTGAAGCAGTGGCCCATCACGGTCTACGTGAGCAATTCGGGACCTATTGTGTGTGAGCAAGCGAAGCACAAGCAATGGGGATAAAGCGCAGGCCCCTGGGAACAGGGGGCTGGGCAGGGGGGATCTGGGTGTTGCAGAATGAAAAAGTGTTCAGTTTTCTGAGTGGGCAGTCTCCAACGTCCCTGTGTTGAAGCCTGATAACTGTCTGATTCTGCGGGCACAACAATTTTCAGATTAATCAGCTGCCACATTACTAAGTATTCAATTCCCCAGAAAGAAGACCCGAAGTTGGTGGGGGCCCTCAGGTTTGCATAGTTTATCTTAAGTCACGCTTCTTTACCATTGGAACAGGACGTGGATTCCGGGAATTATGAGGCCATTAATACACACAACAGACTTTATAAAACTCCTGATTAATTTTGGGAATCTGTTCTACCTTCGCAATGTTTCAAGGCACAAAGGAAAATCTGTTTAAATGTGTCCCAAAATCTGTCGTCTCCCTGGATGATGCTTTAGTAAGAGTTACAACACATAAATGCACTTGGCCAGTTGAGAAGAGGCAGTGAGATGATTAAAAGATGCAGGTTTCGGATTGAAGTGCGCAAAGTGTAATTTCCAGGCCAGTGAGGTCACACACTTAGGATTCAAAGTGGCCTCAAAAGGCCAGCACAATCTGAGGACAAGGAGAAGGACAGAAAGGAGGAGCTGCCACCCAATAATGTTACAGATAAAAATGTGTTTAGGGATAGCAAACTGCTATGGTCAGTTCATCCGCAATCTGGCACCCACATTGGCTTCACAACAGCTCCGGTTAAATAAACACCAGTTCAGGCATTGGAAAGATCCAAAGGAACAGGATTTCCACGACGTCAAGCAGACATCCCGACAGCTTCCCGCCCTGTCTGTGCACATTGATCCCAGTAAACTAATCGGCCTGCCCTGCGTCACTTCGTTTTATTGAATAGTTGTGGTCCTGTCCCATGGGATGGAGGGTGACTCAGAGAGGCTGAGTGCATTTGTCCCCCGAAGAGTCACCGACTCCAAATGGAAACGTGCACAGATTGAGAGAAGTCGGCCCCGCTGTAAAAATTATGTGAATAAATTCCACCAGTACAGTGTGCATGCTGGCCACACAGAGATGGGAATGTTCACCAGGAACAGCAGGATTTATACAGAGAGCACTCTGGCCAGACAGAGATGGGAATGTTGACCAGGAGATGCCAGAGATATACAGAGCACATCCTGGCTGGACACAGATGAGAATGTTGACCAGAAGCTGCCGGGGTTATCCAGTGCACGCTCTTGCCACACAGAGATGGGAATGAGAGCCAGAAGCTGCCGGGGTTTTACAGTGCACAGCCTGGCCAAACACAGATTGGAATGTTGACCAGGAGTTGCAGGGGTTATGCAGCGCACACCCCTGCAACACTGCGATGGAAATGTTGCCCAGGGGCTGCAGAAGCTATACAGTGCACACCCAGAATAAACACAGATGGGAATGTTGACCAGCAGCTGCAGGAGTTATACAAATCACACGCTGAGCAAACGGAGATGGAATATTGACCAGGAACTGCGGTGGTTGTTCAGAGAACACCCTGGCGAGAAACAGATGGGAAAGTGGAGCAGGTGCTGCAGGTCATCTACACAACACACCCGAGTGAGACGCTGTTGGGACTGTTTACCAGGAGCTTCAGGCGATAGACAGTGCACACCCTGCAGAGACTCAAATGGGAATGTTGAACAGGACATGCAGGGGTTCTACAGTGCACAACGTGGCCAAACAGCAATGGGATGTTGACAAGGATCTTGAAGAGTTCTGAAGTGCACACCCTGAACACACAGTGATGGTGATGTTGGCCAAGAGCTGCAGGAGTTATGCAGTGCACAGGCCGGCCACAAAGCTCTGGAAATATTGACGAGGAGCTGCAGGAATTACACAGTGCACACCCTGGCCACACATATATGGAAATGGTGTCCAGGACCTGCCGGGTTATCCTGTCCAGAACCTGGCGAAGCACAGATGGCAATGTTGGCAAGGAGCTGCAAGGGTTGGACAGTACACTCCCTCAATAAACACAGAATAAAATGTTGAACAGGAGTTGCAGGAGTTATGCCGTACACACCCTGGCCACACTGAGATTTGAATGTTGACCACAAGCGCAGAGGTTATACAGATCACACGCTGGACAAACAGAGATGGGAATGTTGACCAGGAGCTGCAGCGGTTATCTAGACAACACCATGGCCACACAGGGATGTGAATGTTCACCAGGAGCTGCAGGGTTTTTTCAGTTCACACCCTGGCGTACAGTGATGGGAATGCTTCAGGGGTTATACAGTGCACACACTGAATACACTGAGGTGGGATGTTGACCAGGATCTGCAGGGATAATACAGTGCATACCCCGGCCACACAGTAATGACAAAGTTCACCAGGTGGTGCATGAGTGAAACAGTGCACACCCTGACTATACAGAAATGTGAATATTGACCAGGAGTGGCCGGCGAAATACAGTGCACACCCTGGCCACACTGAGATGGGAAAGAGAACCAGGAGCTGCATGAGTTATACAGTACACACCCTGGCCAAACGCAGATGGGAATGTTGACCAGGAGCTTCAAGAATTATCCAGTGCACACCCTGGCCAAACACCGGTGGGATTGTTGACCAGGAGCTGCAGATGTCATGCAGTGCACACCCTGGCCAGACACAGGTGGGATTGTTGACCAGGAGCTGCAGAGGTTATGCAGAGCACACTCTGGCCAAAGACGGATGGGATTTTTGACCAGGAGTTGCAGTTGTTAGTGCACTCCCGGGACCAACAAAGATGCAAATTGTAACCAGCTGCACGGTTCATACAGCGCACACCTTGGACACACACAGATGGGAATGTGGACCAGGAGCTGAAAGAGTTATGCAGTGCACAAGCTGGCGAGAAACAGATGGGAATGTTGACCAGGAGCTGTTGGGTTTTTCCGGTGCACACCCTGACCACACATAGATGGGATTGTTCACCAGGAGCTGCAGAGGCTATACAGCACACATTCCGGCCAATCACAGATGATGGTATTGGTACCAGGAGCTGCCAGGGATTATACAGTGCACACCCTGGCCACAGAGGGATGTAAATGTTCATCTGGAGCTGCAGGCAGTTCATAGAGAACACCCTGGACAATCATAGATTGGAATGTTGACCAGGGGCTCCAGGTGTTTTTCAACGCACACCCTGATCACACAGAGATGGGAATGTTGACCAGGAGCTGCAGGAGTTATAGAGTGTACAACTTGACCACACAGAGATGGGAATGTTGACCAGTAGCTGCAGTGGTCAGACAGTGCACGCACTGGACACACAAAGATGGAAATGGTGACCAGATGCTGCCGGGGTTATACAGTGCAGACCCTGGCCAAACACAAAATGGAATGGTGACCGGGAGCTGCAAGAGTTATTCAGAGCACACACTGGCCTCACAGTGATCGGAATGTTTACCAGGTGCCATATGAATAATACATTGCACATCCTGGCGACACAGAGACGGCAATGTTGACCAGACGCCCCCGGGGCTTTACAGTGCACACCCTGCCAGACACAGATGGGTGTGTTGACCAGCAGCTGCAGGGGTTACACAGAGCACACCTTGGCAAAACACAGAAGAGTATGTTGACCAGGAACACATGTTTAGTAATGGACAGCGTGGCCAAATACAGATGGGAATTATGTCCAGGAGCTGCAGGGGTTTGCATACATACCCTGGCCACACACTCATGGGAATGTTTTTTTTAAAATAAATTTAGAGTACCCAATTTTTTTTTCCAATTAAGGGCCAATTTTACCATGGCGAATCCACTGACTGCACATCTTTGGGTTGTGGGGGTGAAGCCCACGCAGGCACGGTGAAAATGTACACACTCCACATGGACAGTGACCCAGGGCCGGGATTCGAACCCAGGTCCTCAGCGCCATCGGCAGCAATGCTAACCACTGTGCCAGCGTGCTGCCCTTACTGATGGAAATATTGGCCAGCAGCAGGGGATGCACAGTTCATTCTCTGGCCAAAGACAGATGGGAATGTTGACCGGGAGCTGCAGGGGCTGCGCAGTGCACACCTTGGCCAAACAGATGAGAATGTTGACCAGGTGCAGGGGTTATGCAATACACATCCTGGCCAAGCAGATGTGGGAATGTTACCAGCTTCAGCGTTATACAGATCACACCCTGGCCAAAGAGAGATGGGAATGTTGACCAGGAGTTGATGGGGCTGGACAGTGCACAATTTGGACAAAAATACATGGCATGTTGTCCAGGAACTGCAATGGTCATACAGTACGCACTCTGACCAACCAGAGATGGGAATGTTGGCCAGGAGCTGCAGAGGTTATACAGTGCACACGCTGGCTCAACACAGAATGGAATGTTGAAAAGGAATTGGAGGTGTGCAACAGTGCACATCCTGGCAAAACCGAGCTGGGAATGTTGACCCCGCGCTCACAGCTTATCCAGTGCACACCCTGACAAACACAGAATGGAATGTTGACCAAGAGCTGCATTGGTTGTAAATTAGGGTAGCATGGTGGTTAGCATAAATGCTTCACAGCTCCAGGGTCCCAGGTTCGATTCCCGGCTGGGTCACTGTCTGTGTGGAGTCTGCACGTCCTCCCCCTGTGTGCGTGGGTTTCCTCCGGGTGCTCCGGTTTCCTCCCACAGTCCAAAGATGTGCGGGTTAGGTGGATTGGACATGCTAAATTGCCCGTAGTGTCCTAATAAAAGTAAGGTTAAGGGGGGGGGGGTTGTTGGGTTACGGGTATAGGGTGGATACGTGGGTTTGTGTAGGGTGATCATGGCTCGGCACAACATTGAGGGCCGAAGGGCCTGTTCTGTGCTGAACTGTTCTATTATACACTTGGCCAAACAGAGAAGGGAAGGTTAACCAGGAGCTGAAGGGCACAGTGCGCAACTTGACCGAACACAGATAGGAAAGTTGACAGGAGCTGCAAGCGTAATACCATGCACAGCCTGGCCACAACAGAGATGGGAATGTTGACCAGGAGCTGCAATGTTTATATAGAGTACACCGTGGCCACACTGTGATGGGAATGTTGACCTGGAATTGAAGGAGTTAAACGGTGAACACCCTGGTCAAACGGAGATGGAAAAGTTGTCCAGGAGCTGAAGGGACGATGCAATGCACAACTTGGCCAAACATAGATGGGAATGTTGCCCAGGACCTGCAGAGGTAATACCCTGCACAGACTGGCCACACAGTGATGGGAATGTTGACCAGATGCAATAGGGGTTATACAATGCACACCCAGCCGAGACACAGATGTGTATCTTGACCAGGAGATGCAGGTGTTTCACACCGCACACACTGTGCAAACATCGATGAGAATTTTACCAGGAGCTGCAGGAGTTATACTGTGTAGAAGCTGGCCACACAGTGATGGGTTATTTAGTGCACACCCCAGCCACACACAGACGCGCGAATGTTCACCAGGCGTTACAGAGCTGGGAAAGTTGGCCACGAGCTGAAATGGTTATACAGTGCACACGCTGGAACGACACAAATGGGAATATTGACCAAGGGTTGCAGGAGTGAGACAATGCACACCCTGGCAATGTTGAGAAGCAAATGTTGACCATGGGCTGCAGAGGATAAACAGTGCACAGCCTGGCCAAACATGGATGGGAATGTTGACCAGGAGCTGCAGGAGGTATTTAGTGCACATCCTGGCCAAACACAGATCGCAATGTTGAACAGCGCTGCAGTTGTTCTGCAGTGCACTTCCTGGGCAAACAGAGATGGGGCATCACGGTAGCATGATGGTTAGTATAAATGCTTCACAGCTCCAGGGTCCCAGGTTCGATTCCCGGCTGGGTCACTGTCAGTGCGCAGTCTGCACGTCCTCCCCGTGTGTGCGTCGGTTTCCTCCAGGTGCTCCGGTTTCCTCCCACAGTCCAAAGATGTGCGGGTTATGTGGATTGGCCATGCTAAATTGCCCGTAGTGTCCTAAAAAGTAAGGTTAAGAGGGGGGGGGGTTGTTGGGTTACGGGTACAGGGTGGATATGTTGGTTTGAGTAGGGTGATCATTGCTCGGCACAACATCGAGGGCCGAAGGGCCTGCTCTGTGCTGTACTGTTCTATGTTCTATGAAATGTTAACCAGCTACAGGGGTTTTACAATGCACACACTGGACAGAGATGGTCATGTTGACGAGGAGCTGAAGGGGCTAAACAGTGCGCAGCTTGCGATACATAAATGGGCATGTTGTTCAGGAGCTGCAGAGATTATGCAGAGCACACGCTCGAAAGGCAGAGATTGAATTGTTGACCAGGAGTTGCAGGAGTTATACACTGCACACGCTGTTCACACAGTGATGGGAATGTGACCAGGAGCTGCCGGGGTTATGTAGTGCACTCTCTGGCCAAACTGATATGGTAATGTTTACCAGAAGCCAACGGGGTTATACATTGCTCACCCTGGCCAAACACAGATGGGAATGTTCACCAGGAGCTGCAGGGGTTATACAGTGCACAGCCCGGCCACAGTCATTGTATTTTTGACCTGTAGCTGCTGTGATTATACAGTGCACACAATGGAAACACAGATATGCGAATGTTGACCTAGAGCTGAATGGGCTAGCCCGTGCACACCCTCGCCAAACACAGATGGGGTTCTTGACCAGGAGCAGGGATGGAACAGTGCCCACCTTGTCCAAACAGAGAAGGGAATGTTGACCATGAGCTGCCAGGGTCGTACAGTGCATACCCTGGCCACACAAGGATGGTAACGTTGACCAGAAGCTGCAGGGCTTATGTAGAGCACAACTTGGCCAATCATAGATTGGAATGTTGTCCCGGAACTGCAGGGATTTAATAAAGCACACCCTGGCCAAACACAGATGGCAATGTTGACCAGGAGCTGCAGAGATACACAGTGCACACCCTGGCCAAACACTAATGGGAATCTTAAACAACTACAGGGGTTATACAGCGCACATCATGTAAAAAACATGGATGGGAATGTTGACCAGGAGGTGCAGGGGTTATACCGTGCACAACCTGGACAAATAGAGAAGGGACGGTTGACCAGGAGTTGCAGGAGCTTTACAGTACACAAGCTGGTGAGGAACAGATGGTGATGTTGACCAGGAGCTGTAGGGGTTCTACAGTGCACACCCTGGATAAACAGCGATGCGAATGATGACCAGGAGCTGCAGGAGTTATGCAGTTCACACCCGGATACACACAGATGGGAAAGTTGAGCAGACGAAACAGAGGCTATACAGTGCACACTCTGGAAAAACACAGATGGGTATTTTTGGGCAGGAGCTGCCAGGGATTACACAGTGCATACCATGGTTTATAGAGAACTCCCTGGACAATCACAGATTGGAATTTTGACCAGGAGCTCCACGGGCTTTCCTGCGCACACCCTGACCACACAGAGATGGGACTGTTGACAAGGAGCTGAACGGGTTTTCCAATGCACACCCTCACCACACAGAGCTGGAAATGCTGACCAATAGCTGCGGTGTTAGACAGTGCACATCCTGGACACACCAAGATGGGAATGGTGACCAGAGGCTGCCGGGGTTATACAGTGCACCCTGGCCAAAGACAGATTGGAATGCTGACCGGGAGCTGCAGGAGTTATACAGAGCACACTCTGGACACATATTACAAGTCGCACAGGCCACAGTGAGGCCCGGTGGAATTAAGAAGCAGGCGGCCCAGTGTCAGACATGCTGGAATTACAAGCCAGATGGTCCAATGTGAGATATAGTAGAATTAGAAGGCAGACGGTCCAGTGTCAGACATGGTGGAATCGCTAGGCAGACGGTCCAGTGTCAGACATGGTGGAAATATCAGGCAGACGGACAAGTGTCGGGCATGGTGGAATTGCAAGGCGGACGGTCCAGTGTCAGATATGTTGGAATTACAAGGCAGACGTTCCAGTGTCAGACATTGCAAACTTAGAAGGCAGACGGTCCACTGTCAGACATAGTGCATTTGACAGGTAGATGATCTATTGTCAGACATGGTGCAATTGCAACGTAGACGGTCCAGTATCAGACATGGTGGAAAGACAATGCAGAGGTTCAGTGTCACACATTGTCGAATTACAAGGCAGACAGTCCTGTGTTAGGCATGGTGGCATTACAAGACAGACGGTCCAGTGTCAGGCATGGTGGGATTGCCTGGCAGGCGGTCCAGTGTCAGACACGGTAGAATTGCCAGGGTTGCGGGCCCGTGCCAGACATTTTTGAATTACAAGGCAGACGGACCGGTGACAGAAATAGTTTATGACAATGCAGACGGTCCGGTATCAGCCATGGTGGAAATACAAGACAAACGGTCTAGTGTCAGATATATTGGAATTACAAGGCAGACGGTGCAGTGTCACACGTGGTGGAATTACAAGGCAGACCGTCCAGTGTCAGATATATTGGAATTACAAGGCAGACGGTGCAGTGTCACACGTGGTGGAATTACAAGGCAGACGGTCCAGTGTCAGATATATTGGAATTACAAGGCAGACGGTCCAGTTTCATAGACGGTAGAATTGCAAAACAGGCGATCCAGTATCGGACACGTTAGAATTTCAAGACAGACTGTCCAGTGTCATACATCGTGGAATTAGAAGGCGGACGGCCCTGTGTCAGGCATGGTGGAATTACAAGGCAGAAGATCCAGTGTCAGTCATGGTGGAATTACAAGGCAGACGGACCCGTGTCACACATGTTGGAATTACAGGGCAGATGGTCCAGTGTCAGACATAGTGCAATTACACGGTAGACGGCCCAATGTCAGACTTAGTAGACTGACAAGGCAGACGGGCCAGGTAGACGGTCTTTTGTCAGACATGGTGGAATTGCCAGGCAGACGGTCCAGTGTCAGATCTGTTTGAATTACAAGGCAGACGTTCCAGTGTCAGACATCGCGAAATTACAAGAAAGACATTCCACTGTCAGACATGGTGCACTTGTCAGGTATACTGATCAGTGTCAGACCTGGTGGAACGACAATGCAGACGGTTCACTGTCAGACATTGTCGAATTACAAGGCAGACGGACCAGGGTCAGACATGGTGGGATTAAACGTCAGACGATCCAGTGTCAGACATGGTGGAATTCCATGGTAGATGGTCCAGTGTCAATATTGTTAGAATTACAAGGCAGACGGCCAGTGTCAGACATGGTGGAATTACCAGGTAGACCGTCCAGTGTTAGACATGGTGGAACTGCCAGGCAGACACTCCAGTGTCAGACCTGGGGGAATTGCCAGGCAGAAAGTCCAGTGTCAGACACGGTGGAATTACAAGTCAATCGGTCCAGTGTCAGGCATGATGGAATAGGCAGGCAGGCGGTCCAGTATCAGACATGGTAGAATTGCCAGTGTTGCGGGCCAGTGTCTTACATGGTGGAATTAGAAGGCAGACGGTTCAGTGTCAGACGGTGGAATTACAAGTCAGACTGTCCAGTGAAAGGCATGGCGGAATTGTCAGACTGGCGGAACAGTTTCAGACATGGTGGAGTTACAAGGCACATGGTCCAGATCAGAAATGGTGCAATTGCCCGGCAGACTGTCCAGTGTCAGGCACGGTGGAATTACCAGGCAACGGTCCAGTCTCAGACATATTGGGAACGCCAGACAGTTGGTCCAGTGTCAGACATGGTGAAATTAAATGCCAGATGGTCCAATGCCAGACATGGTCGAATTGCCAGGCAGACGGGCCAGTTTCAGACTTCGTGGAAGTACAAGCAGACGGTCCAGTGCCAGACACGTTGGAATCACGATGCAGACGGCCCAGTGTCAAACATGGTGGAATTACAAGCAGACTCTCCAGTGTCAGACATGGTGGAATTGCCTTGCAGACTGTCCAGTGTCAGACATGTTGGAATTACCAGGCAAACGGTCCAGTGTCAGATCTGGTACAATTGCGAGGCAGACGGTCCAGTGTCAGTCGTGGTGGAATTTCAAGGCAGACTGTCCAGTGTCAGACATAGAGAAATTATAAGGCAGACCGTAAACTGCCAGACATGGTGCAATTGCCAGGTGGACCGTCCAGTTTCAGAGATCGTGGAATTACCAGGCAGGCGGTCCAGTGTCAGACATGGTGGAATTGCAAGGACGACGGACCACTTTCAGACATGGTGGGGGTAGAAGGAAGATGGTCCAGTCGCAGACATGACGCAATTGCCAGGCAGACTGTCCAGTGTCAGGCACGGGGGAATTGCCAGGCAAAAAGTCCACTGTCAAACATAGTAGAATTACAACGCAGACGGTCAGTCTCAGACACCGTAGCATTGTCAGGTAGATGGTTCCGTTTCAGACATTCCACCATGTATGACAATGGTGGAATGAGTAGGCACACGGTCCAATCTCATACATGGTGGAATGACCAGGCAGACGGCCCAGTCGCAGACATGGTGGAATGACAAGGCTGAAAGTGCAGTATCAGACATGGTCAAATTGTGAGGCAGACGGTCCAGTGTCAGACATGGTGGAATTGCCAGGCAGACGGCCCAGTGTCATACAATGTGAAATTACAAGGTAGACAGTCCTGTGTCATACGTGGTGGACTGCACGGCAGAACGACGGACCACTTTCAGACATGGTGGGGGTAGAAGGAAGATGGTCCAGTCTCAGACATGGTGGAATTGCCAGGCAGACGGTTCATTGTCAGAATTGGTGGAATGAACAGTCAGACAGTCCAGTCTCAGATATGGTCGAAAATCGAGGTTCAAGTTCCAGCGTCACGCATCATGGAATTACAAGGCAGACGGTCCAGTGTCAGAAATGGTGGAATTTATAGCTGATATCAGTTTCAGACATGTTGGAATTAGCAGGCAGACGGTGCAGTGTCAGACATGGTGGAATTACGAGGCAGAATGTCCAGTGTCAGACATTTTGTAATGGCAAGGCATATGGTCCAGTGTCAGTCATGGTGGAATTATAAGGCGGACGACTCAGTGACAGACATGGTGGAATTGGCAGGCAGACGGTGCAGTGTCAGAATTGGTCAAAATACAACTCAGATGGACCAGTGCCAGATATGGTGGAATGGCAAGACAGCGGTCCAGCCTCAGGTATGATTGAATTACAAGGCAGATGGTCCAGTGTCAGACATGGTTGAGTTGCTGGGTAGACAGTCCAGTGTCAGACATGGTGGAATTGGAAGGCAGAAGGTCCAGTGTCAGACATTGTGGAATTGCATGTCTGACGGGACAGTGACAGACATGGATAATTACAAGGCAGACGGCTAAGTCTCAGACATGGTGGAATTACAAGGCATATGGTCCAGTATTAGACAAGGTGGAATTACAAGGCAGACAGTCCAGTGTCAGACATGGTGGAATTACGAGGCAGAATGTCCAGTGTCAGACATTTTGTAATGGCAAGGCATATGGTCCAGTGTCAGTCATGGTGGAATTATAAGGCGGACGACCCAGTGACAGACATGGTGGAATTGGCAGGCAGACGGTGCAGTGTCAGAATTGGTCAAAATACAACTCAGATGGACCAGTGCCAGACAAGGTGGAATGGCAAGACAGCGGTCCAGTCTCAGGTATGATTGAATTACAAGGCAGATGGTCCAGTGTCAGACATGGTTGAGTTGCTGGGTAGACAGTCCAGTGTCAGACATGGTGGAATTAGAAGGCAGAAGGTCCAGTGTCAGACATTGTGGAATTGCATGTCTGACGGGACAGTGACAGACATGGAGAATTACAAGGCAGACGGCAAAGTCTCAGACATGGTGGAATTACAAGGCATATGGTCCAGTATTAGACAAGGTGGAATTACAAGGCAGACAGTCCAGTGTCAGACATGGTGGAATGACAAGGAAGACCAGCCAGTCTCAGACGTGGTGGAATTACGAGGCAGGCGGTCCATTTTCGGACATGTTGTATTTACATGGCAGTTGTTCCAGTGTCACACCTGCTGGAATTTCAAGGCAGACTATCAGCTTCAGACATGATTGAATTCGCATGCAGACGGTCCAGTGTCAGAGATGGTGGAATTACAAGGCAGATGGTCCAGTGTCATACATGGTGGAATTGCCAGTCTCACGATCCAGTGTCAGACATCGTGGAACTGCCAGGCAGACGGTTCATGGTCAGACATCGTGGAATTACAAAACAGACGGTCCAGTGACAGACATGACGGAATTACAAGGCATACAGTCCAGTCTGAGACATGGTGAAATTACAAGGCAGACGGCACAGTGTCATACATGTTGGAATGACAAGGCAGACGGCCCAGTCGCAGACATGATGGAATGACAAGACAGAAGGTGCAGTCTCAGACATGGTCAAATTGTGAGACAGGCAGACGGCCCAGTGTCAGACAATGTTGCATTACAAGACAGACTGTCCAGTGTCAGACATGGTGGAATTGCCAGACAGACAGTTCTCTGAAACATATGGTGGAATTGCTAGTCAGACGGTCCAGTGTCAGAATTGGTGGAATGAACAATCAGACAGTCCAGTCTCAGACATGGTTGAATACCGAGTCTCAAGGTCCAGTGTCAGACATGGTGGAATTACAAGGCTACCAGTGTCACACATGGTTGAATTGCCAGGCAGACGGTCCAGTGTCAGAATTAGTGGAATAAACAGTCAGACAGTCCAGTCTCAGACACGGTCGAATACCGAGGCGCACGGTCCAGTGTCAGACGTGGTGGAATTTCAAGACAGAAGGTCCATTCTCAGACACGGTGGATTGCCAGACAGACTGTCTAGTGTTAGACATGGTGGAATTCCAAAACGGAGGGTCCAGTGTTAGATATTGTGAAATTCCAAGGTAGACGGCCCAGTGACAAACATGGTCGAATTAGAAGGCACACGGTCCAGTGTCAGACATGATGGTCTTGCAAGGCTGACTGTCTAGCGTGATAAATTGTGAAATTTCAAGGTAGACGGTCCAGTTTCAGACATGGTGGTATTGCTGGGGAGACGGTCCAGTCTCAGACAAGGTGGAATTGCAAGGCAGACTGTCCATTGTCAGGCATGCTGATAATACCAGGCAGACGGTCCAGTGCCAGAAATAGTGCAATTGTCAGGCACACGGTACATTGTCAGAAATAGTGGAATAACAAGGCAGACTGTCCACTATCAGCCATGGTGGAATTACAAGGCAAACGGTCCAATGTCAGACATCGTGGAATTGCCAGATCGACGTTCCAGTGTCAGACATGGTGGAATTACAAGGCATACAGTCCAGTGTGATACATGGTGAAATTACAAGGCAGACGGTACAGAGTCAGACACGGTGGAAATACAACGCAGACGGTCCGGTGTCAGACATGGTGGAATGATTAGGCAGACGGTCCAGTGTCATACATGGTGGAATGAGAAGGCAGACGGCCCTGTCGCAGACATGGCGAAATGACAAGGCTGAAGGTGAAGTATCAGACATAGTCAAATTGTGAGGCATACGGTCCAGTCTCAGATATGGTGGAATCACAAGACAGACGGTCCAGTGTCAGACATGGTGGAATTGCCAGGTACAAGATCCAATGTCAGACATGGTGGAATTGCCAGGCAGACGGCCCAGTGTCAGACAATGTGAAATTAAAAGGCAGACAGTCCTGTGTCATACGTGGTGGGATTGCCCGGCAGACGTTCAGGTATCAGACATGGTGGAATTGCCAGGCAGACGGTTCAGTGTCAAAATTGGTGGAATGACAGTCAGACAGTCCAGTCTCAGATATGGTCGAATACCGAGGCTCAAGTTCCAGTGTCAGACATGGTGGAATTTCAAGGCAGACTACCAGTGTTGCACATAGTGGAATTGCAAGGCAGACGGTCAAGTGTCAGAATTGATGGAATGAACAGTCAGACAGTCCATCTCAGACATGGTCGAATACCAAGGCTCAAGGTACTGTGTCAGACATGGTGGAATTGCCAGGCAGAATGTCAAGTGTATTAGATGGTCGAATCGCCAGGCACACGGTCCAGTGTCAGACATGGTGGAATTACAAGGCAGAAGGTCCATTCTCAGACATGGTGCAATTGCCAGACTGACGCTCCAGTCTCAGACACGATAGATTGCCAGACAGACGGTCCAGTGTCAGACATGGTGGAATTCCAAGACAGAGGTTCTAATGTGAGATATGATCAAAATTAGAAGGTAGACGGTCCAGTGTCAGACATTTTCGAATTAGAAGGCAAACGGTCCAGAGTCAGACATGATGGACTTTCAGGGCTGACTCTCTAGTGTTAGACATTGTGAAATTTAAAGTTGACGGTCCATTGTCAGACATTGTGGGTTTGCCGGGGAGACGGTCCAGTCTCAGACATGGTGGAATTGTAAGGCACCCTGTCCATTGTCCGACATGGTGCTAATACCAAGCAGACGGTCCAGTGTCAAAAATGGTGCAATTGCCAGGCACACGGTACATTGTCAGACATAGTGGAATAACAAGGCAGACTGTCCAGTATCAGCCATGATGGAATTACAAGGCAGACGGTCCAGTGTCAGACATGGTGGAATTGTCAGGTAGACGTTCCAGTGTCAGACATGGGGGAATTACAAGACAGACGGTCCAGTGTGAGACATGGTGAAATTACAAGGCAGACGGTCAACAGTCAGACATGGTGGAATTGCCAGGCACACGGTCCACTGTCAGACATGGTCGGATTTCCAGGAAGACGGTCCAGTGTCACACATGGTGGAATTGCCAGGCAGACGGTCCAGTGTCAGACAGGTAGAATTGCCAGGCAGACGGGCCAGTGTCAGACATAGTGGAATTACAGTGCAAACGACTCAGTGGCAGACATGGCAGACTTGCCAGGCAGACGGTTCAGTGTTAGTCATGGTGGAATTATAATTCAGACGGTCCAGTCTAAGACATGTTGGAATTACAAGGCAGAGTGTCCGGTTTCAGACATGGTGAAATTGCAAGCCGACGGACCAGCCGAAGACACGGGTCAATTGCCATGCATACAATCCAGTGTCATATATGGTGGATTTGCCAGCCAGATGTTCCAGTGTCAGACATGGTGGATTGGCAATGCATGCCATCCAGTGTCAGGCATGGTGGAGTTACTAGGCAGGCGGTCCAGTCTCAGAAATAGTGGAGTTGCCAAACTGATGGTCCAGCGTCAGACATGGTGAAATTACAGGGCAGTGGCTCCACCGTCAGAAATAGTGGTATTACGAGGCCGATGGCCCTGTGTCTGACATAGTGCAATTGCCACGCAGCCGGTCCAGTGTCAGACCTGGTGAAGTTACAAGGCAGACGCCCCAGTGTGAGACATGGTGGAATTTCAAGGCAGACGGTCCAGTGTGAGATATGGTGGAATTTCAAGGCACGGTCCAGTGCTAGACATGGTGGAATTGCCAGGCAGACGGTCCAGTGTCAGACATGGTGGAATTGCTATGCAGACCGGACAGTGACAGACATGGTGGAATTACGAGGTAGACGGCCCAGTATCAGACAATGTGGAATTACAAAAGAGACTGTTCAGTGGCATTCATGGTGGGGTTGCCAGACAGACAGTCCAGTGTAAGACATGGTTTAATGAGAAGGCAGACGGTCAAGTGTCATACATGGTGGAATGGCAAGGCGGACGGTGGAGTCTCAGACATGGTCGAATTCCGAGGCACACGGTCCAGTCTCAGACATGGTCGAATTACAAGGCAGACGGCCCATGGCAGACAGGGTGGAATTACAAGGAGGACGGTCCATGGCAGACATGGTGGAATTACAAGACAGACAGTCCATGTCAGACATGGTGGAATTACAAGGCAGACGGTCCATGTCAGACATGGTGGAATTACAAGGTCGACGGTCCATGTCAGACATGGTGGAATTACAAGGCAGACTGTCCATGTCAGACATGGTGGAATTACAAGGTAGACGGTCCATGTCAGACATGGTGGAATTACAAGGTAGACGGTCCATTGTTAGACGCGTTGCAATTGCCAGGCAGACGGTCCATTGTCAGACATGGCGGAAGTACAAGGTAGACGGCCTATGTCAGTCATGGTGGAATTACAAGGCATAGTGTCCTTCTTCAGACAAGGTGTAATTGCAAGGCAGACGGTCCAGTCTCAGACACGGAGCAATTGCCAGGCATACCGTCCAGTGTCATAAGTGGTTGAATAGCCAGGCAGACGGCCCAGTGTCAGACTTGGTGGAATCACATGGCAGACGTGCCAGTGTGAGACATGGTGACCTTGCCAGACAGATGGTCCAGTGTCAAACAGGGTGGAATTACAAGACAGACGAGTGAGGAAGCACTTTGACCATTTAAACAGCTGAAACTTCAAACAGCCAATGTCTGAACATTGGAGCCAGCTGTCATTACCACTACCCCCGCAGCAGAGCCGAAACCGAGGAAACCGGAGAGTTCTGTAGAGAACAGTAAGAATTGAAATAACAGCAGGTTACAGTCCAACAGTTTGCTTCGAAACACTAGCTTTCAGAACGCTGCTCCTTCCACAGGTGAATCCGGAGTGAACTCACCAGTGACCCCGATGGAGCTGGAGAGGGGCGAGGCTCCGAAGTGGTGTCAAATCCTCGAAGCAACATCCTGCTGCTGCCAACACAACTATCCATTGGTGGAAGAGCCGGATGGGGCCCAGGGTAATCCACCATGCATCAGATTAACCCTATGAAGGACGTTTTTGTACTGCAACTTTTTAATGTCTCCATGTTTTCATGTACACAGTTCACTGTAAATGGTAGATGCAGTTTATATGTTATTGAGGGACGTAAAGGGGATGAATCTGACAGGGCTGCCTCTATCAGGGGTGATCCCATGTGGTCCACGTTCCCCGCTCTGGGCTTAACGTGCGTTTGTGTGAACCCCGACTAATGACAAATAATCCCTTGGTGCAGGGGACAGACAGTGTGACCTCGGGAGCCCCCAATTAAACATCTGTTTCAGAGTCCTCTGTGCTGCAGATAGTTAACCATTTACATCTCAATAATCCCTGGGAGCAGTGGACAGGCAATGTGGCCTCGGGAGCCCCCAATTGCAAAGCTGTTTCAGAGACTTCTTTGCCTGTGTCTAGCCAATCATTTACTACTCAATAATTCCTGGGAGCAGCGAACAGGCAGTGTGGGTTCGGGAGCCTTCGTTAATAGTCACTGACAGGACCATCCTCACCCTGGTGTGAGGCTCCAGGCCATGTTGAAGGAGGTGACACAGTTCAGTGACGAGCTGCTTGTTGTGTCAGATTTGCCTCGCCAATCTATACTCCTCTACTCTCGAGAGTGTAGAAAAATGAATGGTTATCAAATTGGAGTTTACAAGATGATAACAATTATGGATAACTTCAGTAGACGTTGAGCCGATGTTTTCTCTTATGTTGCATTCCATAACGAGAGGTCATAATCATAGGATAACAGGCAGCAATATAAAACAGAGCTGAGGATAAACTACTTCTCCCAATGGGCTGTGAATCTGTGGAATTCGCTATCCTAGAGTGCGGTGCATGCTGGGACAGTGAGTAAATTTAAGGAGGAGTTGGATAGATTTTGAGTTGGGAATTGGTTGAGAATTTTGGATAACTGGCATGACGGTGGCGTTTAGCCGAGGATGCGATCAGCCAAGATAGAATGGGGGCACAGACGCGATGGGCCAAATGGCCTAATTCTGCTCCTATACCTTATGAACTGACAAACGTATGCACTGAAGAACGTGGATTCAATCTTTCCAAGATGTTAATAACGAGAACAATCATAGTCTTAAAGAGGTTTTTTCAATAAATAACCAGACAGAGACTTACCGGGGACACCGACAACCGCCAGTAGGGGATAATAACCCGCCTGAATTACCATCAGTGCGCCGTAGATCTTCAATGGTAAATACTGGGCTGAAATAAAGTAAAGACCCTCGAATAAACTCCTGTCTATTGCTGTAACGTTCCGATCGATAGTTCCCAGATTCCGATCCATTGCAGTAACGTTCCTGTGGATTGTTCCCAGAGTCTGCTCCCTCCTCTTGGTGTCTCTGGAACAGCTGATGTCTGGGAGTGTTGGAATTGACGCTCCCGCTAACAGTTTGGGATAACA